>NC_067492.1:49802793-49985293 GCF_947179515.1 Apodemus sylvaticus | reverse complement strand
GGACTATTGAAATATTTTTATTGGCAGTTTTCAGCCCCACTCTTTTCCATTAAGCTCCCAAGTAAATAACACAGAAACATCAGACTTCATTAAGAAGCTACAGACCTAGACTGCACAGGTTCTGAGACTGTTACAACCCAGCCAAGCTATTAATAACCAGAACAATTCCCCATGACTTGCCAACTGGCTCTTGTTCTGCTGCATGTGTGTCCTCAGTACGGGCTTCTGTTGGCCACATCCTCATGGTCCATTGGGTCTCATGACAACCTCCTGCTTGTGGTCTTTGAGACTCCTCACTCGCTCTCAACTCCCTCCTTTCTTTTTCTTTTTCTTTTTTAAAGATTTATTTATTATATTTAAGTACACTATAGCTGTCTTCAGACACCAGAAGAGGGCATCAGATCTCTTTATGGATGGTTGTGAGCCACCATGTGGGTGATGGGATTTGAACTCATGACCTTTGGAAGAGCAGTCGGTGCTCTTACCCACTGAGCCATCTCTCCAGCCCCGACTCCCTCCTTTCTATCCTCTCTGTCCAGTCATAGGGTCCATCCTTTTATTAGCCCATCGGGGATTGTTGGGGAGCATTTTCTACAGCACATTGCTTAATACAGTGCCCCCAAATCAGCACTGCAGCCTGATTTGGTAAGTGGTAAGAAACCATTATCACTTTTTAAACTAAGGGGCTAATCAGGAGAGCTGACATTAAAACCCAGCAAGGGAAGAAGAAGGGCCACCAACAAGCACTTTGGTCTTAGGTAGGAGAGCATAACTACATCCACTCAGGCCTCTCACTCAAACTCAGATAGATTTTAGCCAATGGAAACTCACCAGTGAGTACACTGGCTTAGTGTCCCTCAAAACTGAGACCCATTCAGGTCTGGGTGGACATAGCTATGCTCTCCTACCTAGGACCAAGAGGCCTGTTGGTAGCCCAGCTCCTTCCCTTGCTGGATTTCGATGTCAGCTCTTCTAACTAGCCCCGTAGTTAAAAAAGTGATAATGGTTTGTTACCACCGTGAGTTCATTACTGTTATGGGAGGTTGTTAGCCAGCCTAAGCTGCGTCCCTAAATTTACCAAGCAGTCAGGAGGTGACTTAACTCTAACTCGCTTCTATTACTGCCCCAAGTGTCCCAGGAATGTGAGCTCTACAATGACAGAGGAGACAGTTCTAATTCTAAAGTGCATTTGTCCATGGAGACAGTCATCTACTACTCATAGGGACTACAACTGTGTCCTGCAACCCCGATTCCATTCACACTGAAGTACAAACCATCGGAGTCTCAGGTTCTGGCTGCATTTAGAGATAGTTTTGTCGTGGATTAAATGTGAAATGACCTCACAGTCTTATGTATTTGAATACTGGGGTCCAGCAGTGGTGTTGTTTTGAGAGGTCATGAAAACTTTAGAAGGCAGGGAGGCCCGAGGTCTAAAAGTTTAATCTCTAGATTCTACAAGGTGGTAGAAGAAAAAACAACTCCTGAGAGTTGCCCCCTGACCTCCACATGAGCGCTGTGCATATGCACACATATACACATAAATACATATAGGTACAATTAAAAGTTAACAATGGGCCGGACGGTGGTGGCGCACGCCTGTAATCCCAGCACTTGGGAGGCAGAGGCAGATGGATTTCTGAGTTTGAGGTCAGCTTGGTCTACAGAGTGAGTTCCAGGACAGCCAGGGATACACAGAGAAACCCTGTCTCAGAAAAAAAAAAAAAAGTTAACAATGGAATTCCATTCTCAGAAGGAAGTTGTGCCCCGCTCAGTAACAAGCCAATCACCTGTATTCTTGGAATACTGCTTTCTCATTGGAGACTTCAACCTAGTGGAAGCTATGGCCGGAAGAAACACAGTTCACTGTCAGTGAACAGTTTAGTAATACATAAGCAAGTGCAGGAAGACCATAAACAACGATGGTGGTCAGCTGACAATGGGTTTCCATCATGTCTGTCATGGCATCCACAACATCCATCTACGTCATTCTTTATCACCTCATGGTTAGCTTTGTTTTTTGTTTTTGTTTTTGTTTGTTAGTTGGTGTCTGCTGTAGTAGTGGGGGCTGGACTTAGGATCATGAATATATTACATATCTTAGTTACTATTCTATTTCTCTGAAGAGACACCGTGACCAAGACAACTTCCTCCAACAAGGTCACACCTCCTAATCCTTCCCAAACATTTCCACTCCCTAGTAACCAAGAATCAAACATATGAACCTCTGGGGTTTCTTTCTCATACAAACTACCGCATTGGATAACTAATTCTACCACTGAGCTATGTCTTTAGGCTTTAAAGTAATATAAAAAATTATATAAAACAGCAGCATTACTCTAGGATATGTCTCTTGATTGGTATACTCTGTTGACTTAGCCCATGTACTGCTTGTGTCGGGGACCTGATTATTACACTAGTGATTGGAGGACAAGACCAACCAGAGAGGCACTAAGAGAACAGAAAGGAACAGAAGCTCAATGTTCCTCTAACATGGGTTCAGTGTTTCATTAAGCCAGCTTAATGTGTTTGATCAAAATAGGATAAACAGAACAATGATCACTGTCTATAACATAGTGTACATGTGTAAAGTAGTTAATATTTCTGCAATTTATCTATATATTTTCATGTATGTATGTATGTATGTATGTATGTATGTATGTATGTATATATTTAATTTTCTAAAACAGGTTTTCTCTGTGTAGTCCTTACTGTGATCTTCTCTGTAGACCAGACTGGCCTCAAACTCAAAGAGCCTCCTGCCGCAGCATATTTCTACTCCATAGTAACCAAGAATCAAACATATGAACCTCTCAGGCCTTTCTCATGCAAACTACCGCATTAGATAACTATTTCTCCCAGGGGAATATTTCCTCCCACCTGGCATATTTCCGCAAAATATTTGAAAACGCTAAAAATAACTAAAATAAAGTGGGAAAGGAGACAACGTTCCAGTAGCAGAGAATGAACCAAGCTGAGGGCAGTGGTGCCCACTTGACATCCCAGCCCTCAGGAGGCTGCAGCAGGCCGAGCATGTGTGAGGGGCTAGCCTGGGTGACGGTGCACCTGAGGGGCTAGCCTGGGTGACGGTGCACCTGAGGGGCTAGCCTGGGTGACGGTGCACCTAAGGGGCTAGCCTGGGTGACAGTGACAGTGCATCCTGCTTCGAGGAGAAGTCCTCAAAACAAAAATGAAAAGCAAACACTTGCTTTAAACAACATGGAAAGCTGAGCACGGTGGCACGTACCTGTAATCCCAGCATCAGAGATGCAGAGGCAGGTGGATTTCTGTGAGTTTGAGGACGATCTGGCTTACAAAGTGAGTTCCAGGCCAGCCAGGGCTACACGGCAAGACATTCTCTCAAAAAAAGAAATCCAGACTTCAATGCACAAGTATAGGAGTATTTCTGTATCAAATTACTCTGTGGTTGAATACAATGGTATATGCAGACATATTTATGAATATATGTAAATATTCATAAGTATCAAACATATACTCACATATATATATATATGTGTGTGTGTGTGTGTGTGTGTGTGTGTGTGTGTGTGTGTATAACAGAGACACACTCAAGATATCTTTATAAAATTTTTGTTTTTGTTTTTTTTCAAGACAGGGTTTCTCTGTGTAGGCCTGGCTGTCCTGGAACTCACTCTGTAGACCAGGCTGGCCGCAAACTCAGAAATCTGCCTGCCTCTGCCTCCCAAGTGCTGGGATTAAAGGCGTGAGCCACCACTGCCTGGCCCTTTATAGAATTCTATTGACATTCTCACAGTAGGAATGCATAGAATGCAGATAAAAAATAGTTTTTGCATCTTATAGACTGTGCCTTCTGTGGATTAAACAGCTTCATTTCTGTTTGATTAGTTTTTGAATACAGAATGATGCTTTAACATTTAAACCTTTGTAAGATCTTACAGCTTTGTAAAATAAGGGATAAAAGCAAGACAGCATTAAATAAGAGAAAAATAATTCTCTTACTATCACTTATTTTTTTTTAATAATCTTTGCTACGTAGTTTTAGCTACCCCTAAAGAGTCTTAGGAAATTTGTAGGAGATATGTATTTTTGTTGTTGTTGTTTGATATGGTTTTTTAAAAAGATTGACTTATATGTGAATCTGGTTTGCCTACATATATGTGCATATACCACCTGTATGACTGGTGTCTGAGGAGATCAGGCCTCAGGTTTCCTGGAACCAGAGCTATGGATGGTTGTTAGACACCATGTGGGTGCTGGGATCCCATCCCAGGGCCTCTGCAAGATCAAGTGCTAAACCACCGAGCTGACCTCCAGGCCGTGCTTGTTATCATACTTTAAATAGCAGTGAACTGCCGAGTCTCCTGCTTGCAGCTTCTAGTGCTGAGACTGCAGACGAGTGCCACCCTGTCTATCTCAAGATATTCATGTTTTGGCTAGAGAGATGGCTCAGCGGTTAAGAGCACTGACTGCTCTCCCGAAGGTCCTGAGTTCAAATCCCAGAAACCACATGGTGGCTCACAACCATCCGTAATGAGATCTGATGCCCTCTTCTGGTGCATCTGAAGACAGCTACAGTGTACTCACTTAAATAAATAAATAAATCTTTTTTTTTTTTAAAGATATTCATGTTTTAACTTGCATTTTCAATTACATTTGTAGAAACAAAAAATTTCTTAACGGCACACACACCAAAAAACAAAAGAAAAAGAAAAACAAAAACCCCCTAAGCTTGGAAACAAACTAGTTCTTGAGTTCTTGTTTTATTTATTTATTTATTTATTTATTTATTTATTTATAGACAGGGTTTCTCTGTATAGCCCTGGCTGTCCTGGAACTCACTCTGTAGACCAGGCTGGCCTCGAACTCAGAAATCCGCCTGCCTCTGCCTCCCAGAGTGCTGGGATTACAGGTGTGCGCCACCACCACCCAGTGAGTTCTTGAGTTTTTGTCAACAACTTAAATATGCTTGTTCTCCAAAAAATAATTTAGATGACACCATAATGAAAAAAGATAATTTTTTTTTTGCTCTAAGTATTTGAGTAACATAAATATTTTAAAAAGTCTGGTGCTGAAAAGGCTTGGAAAAGTCTGCTCTACAGGTAACTGTCTCATAAGTTAAATTATTAATGCAATGTTTGATATGTCTTATATGTGTAAGCGATTAGCCTTCCTAATACAACTGTTTTTTCATGTTTTCAAGCTGCGGAATGGACGCAGCTTGCTAAATTCATGGCCCGCCCCTAAGCTACATCCCTAACCCTTCAAGCCTTAGATAATTCAGCATAATAACATTCTTGCAAATTAGAGCACCTTCCATCTACAAAAGCAGTTTGTGAAAGGGTATGGAGAAAGCATACAAAAATAGTCATAACTGCTTTGAGGCCTGACAGGGAGATTTAAACTCTATTTTTATATGTGTGGGTATTTTGCTTGCATGTCTGTCTGTGGCAGCATGCCGAGCCTTCACAGGGTCAGAAGAGGCTCTTGGACCCTCCCCACCCCCCAGGACTGGAGTCACAGATGGCTGTGGGTTGATTGTGTAGGCACTGGGACTCGAATCCAAGTCTTCTGGAAAAAAGAACCAGTGGTCTTAACTACTGAGTCCCAGGAAATAAAGTTTTCAGACAGGGTTTCAATGTAGTGTGGGCTGGCCTTGAACGTTTGATGTCCCTGCCTCAGCCTTGAGTGCCACGCCAACGTCTGTGCTATTATGCCCAGTGGCCCATTTATGCAGAGCTGGTGAGAAAACCAAGGGTTGCACATGCTTAGCAAGTAGTCTACCAGGTAAGGTGGTTTGAATATGCCTGCCCCACAGGAAGAGGCGCCATTGGGAGGTGTGGTCTTGTTGGAGGAAGTGAGTCACGGTGGCGGCTGGCTTTGGTGTCCTCTGCTTAAGCTCCACCTAGGGCAGAACAGAGTCTCCTACTAGCTGCCTTCTGATCAAGAGGCAGAACTCTCAGTTCCTCCAGTACCAAGTCTGCTTGCAGGCTGCCTTGTTGATAATGGATTGAAACCTCTGAACTGTATACCTGCCCCAAGTAAATGTTGTCCCTTATAAGAGTTGCTATGGTCATGGTGTTTCTTTGTAGCAATGAAACTTTCTCATAAGTTAAGTTATAAAGATGTCCTAAGAGACAGCTTTAAAGAAAGTTTTTTTTTTTCTTCTGGATTAATCATATATATCATTGTGTCTGAAATCTAAAACTACATTCATTTTTCAAATAACACCCTCTATCTTTTATACCTGTGTCACATGACTTGAGAGTTCAGGTGCATCTCAAGGGTTTTGGCTTTCTTTGGTAGTTTTGTTAAAGAACATTCAAGGTTGCGATTATCTCTGGGCTACCAGGGTAATTATATTCAGACACCCAGCAACAGAACAAGGTACGTGTCTCTTTCCTTCTCTTTCATTACCCATGCAAAAAGCCAGAAGAGAGCATTTATTGGGGTCCCCTAGAACTGGAGATATGGGGGGCTGTAATCTACCATATAGGTTCTTGGCATTAAACCCTGGTCCTCAGGCAAGAGCAACAAATGCTCTAACCATTGGGCCACCTCTCTGGTTCTCTAGTGTCCTGTTGTAAAGAGAACACATATGTAACGGCGTTTTTGAACTGTGTATGGATGTTTCACCGGCATGCATGTCTGTGCCTGTGTGTGCAGCGAGTGCCTGGAGCCTAGAAGAGGCGTCAGATTCCTGGGACTAGAACTGTGGGTGCTCGTGAGCTGCTATGGTGATGCTCAAATTGAAATCCAGTCTTTTCTTAGGGGCAGTCAGTGCTTTACATCACCGAGCCATCTCTCTGGTCCCAGTATGTGTTTTCTTGACACTTGTTACTTGCTCAAAAAAAAAAAAAAATACATTAAAAGAAAGTAACACAGCTCACACACCAAACTCAAACAATCTTTTTTTATTTAAAAATCCACCTCAAAATGCAGTTCTGCGTTTTAGTTTTTGTTTAAAAAGAAGCGCACATTTAAAGGCATCGAATGTTACTATTCTACATTTCATCTAGTTATGGACACAGCTTGTGAACTGACTGGAAAAGCAAGCGGAGAACACAAATTAGGCACAGTACTGTGGCCAGTGGGCCAGAAAGCAGGGGCATCGTGTACTCAGGACAGGTAAGAGGTCTGACAGGGGAGACAAGAGCCTCAGCTGCAGACATTCTGTCCTCCTGGTCCCCTCCCCAAGCCACCAGTGAGCCTCAGATCAGTGCAGAGACACTGTCCTTACTTGGGCGAACAATGGGACATCCTAGCTGCTTCTCAAGTTACATGGCAAAGCCTAGACAGACATGTAATTGCAGTGACACTAATTCAGGGTCGGCGTCCACACAGACGATGTCACGTTACAAGTGAGAGACTCGCCCCATTCCTCTGTGGGCGCCGAGACCTGCCTGGGTGGTGGTCAGACTACAGTGACTACAGCGTTTCACAGCAGCAAGGCTCCAACAGTCGGGGAACTGGGGCAGTGAGTACAAATCACAGTACAAAATTCTTAATTCATTTACTCACAAAAGCAATAGATGCTTGCTACATACAAAAATCACTTAAAATGACATTTCTTTTTTTAAAATGCAGATATAAAACATTAATTGCATAGGGATTTAAATATAAGGCCAAGAAGAATAATAAGTAACGAAAACCCTAGAAGGGCACTACGGAGTTGGGGGGGGGGAGAGGGGAAGAGGGAGAGAGAGACATTTCTAAGAGTAGTAATCTTGAATTCCTGCCTAATTCATTCAAAATCACAGTATGTTGCCGCAGCTGACAGTGAATGCCAACTGTTTCATTAATTCTAAACCAAGATTAGGATTAATGAACACCTAACTGAAGTGCTTCGTCTGACCCAATCACTGTATTAGCACATCAGTGCCCTGTACGTACCTGATTAGTCAGTCATATAATCTACCTTTTGCAAATAATATTTAATATACGTGAACAGGAATGAGAACAGATCATCAATCCAAGCTGTGGATGATTTGTGGGCTTTCTAGTGTAACTAAGAGGCAGTCTTTTAAAGGTGCAAGATCCTACCCAGCAGAACCTTCACACAATGAACCCAAAACACTGTAATTAACAAAAAAATAACAAAGTCCTACTATTAAAACCTAAGTATACATTGAGTCAGAAAACTAGGTCTTGACCCGGTATATACATTATCCTCGGAATTTTTGGAAAACAATGAAGGACAAGTCCAACTATGCTCTACAGCTTAAGCTAATGGCTATCACCTTCAAGGGAAAAGCGGATCTGTCAACCCACTTCTCGTTTTAATGGTGTTAGCCCTGTAGCTTCAACTGGAATTTCCAGAATTAAAAGTAGCTCAGTTTACTTAGTATTGTTATACAGAGTAGTGTGAGGAGGCAAGAAGACCTCCCAAGGAAATTCTGTTAAGGTAGATCGGGAGGACCCAAACCAAGGTTTCAAATGAAAGTGCATCAGTACAGTAATACTCCAGGTGTGTTAACTAGGGACAGACGTTTCTCTGTGAACTAAAACACTATTTCCCAGGTTATTTACACGTTACAAATTCACCCCCACACAGCACCATTCACAACCTAATTTGCTTAAACATGTAAGAGAAAGAGTCCTTCTCTCTGCCCTGCTGGCTTAAGGCTCCACTGAGAGAGCTCAAGCACCTCCACTTGGCATCTCTCTTTCCACTCAGATCTTGTCTGTCAGCAGTGGCGACAGTGTGTCTTCACTTCACATTCTTGGTGGGTGTCTCAGACTCCGTGGACTGCCTGCCATCCGTCCAAGCTTCCCTGGTACTCTTCAGGGCCAGAGTCTTCTGTTGGTCCACCACGACGTAATCCACTCTCTCATCCGCCATGCTGCCGCCAGAGCCACTGTTCTTCTGCTAGAAACAAGAGGAAATACCCCCAAGGGGCCATTTTGAGGGCTGTTTTGAGTGAAACTCAAGACTTGAAATAGACTAAATAGGGTGCACACCTTTCATGCCAGCGCTTGGGAGGCAGAGGTAGGTAGGTGGATCTCTACATTAGAGTTCAAGGCTGGCCTGCCTCTATGTAGAGAGTTCCTGGTCAGCAAGGGTTGCATAATGAAACCTTGCCTCAAAAACAAGCAAGCAAACAAACAACAGTGGATGGATAGTAGACATACACAATCCTGGCATTACACACACACACAAATGGCGTTACCTCAGATTAATGGTGTTGTCTGTCCACTCTCTAGCCTGACGCTGCTTTCTCTTAATTTTAAAATGATATAGAACCATTCCAGCTCAGCTAATACTGCCATCACAGATGACACCCACAGGAGAGCTAGTTCATCAAACACACAGAAGCCCAGACTCTTTAGTTTATGTTTGATTTTTTTTTCTGGCCTAGATCAGCACCAAACAGCACTTTACTCTTTGTGCAAGAAAACTACTTTTGGGAGCTGGAGAGAGCTGAGTTAAGAGCACTGATGACTCTTTCAGACGTCCTGAGTTCAATTCCCAGCAACCATATTGGCTCACAACTATCTGTAATGGGGTATGATGCCCTCTTCTGGTGTGTCTGAAGAGAGCGATAAAATCTTTAAAACAACAACAACAACAACAACAAAACCAACCCTGTATTTCTGACGAAGTTCTATTTGCCAGAAAAAAAACCTACAAAGCTGCCTTCTCTTCTCTCTCTTCTCTTTTCTTCTCTCTCTGATTTATTTATGTATATGAATACACTGTATCTCATCTTCAGACACACCAGAAGAAAGCATTGGATCCCATTAAAGATGTTTGAGAGTTACCATGTGGTTGCTAGGAATTGAACTCAGGACCTTTGGAAGAGCAGTCAGTGCTCTTACTGGATGA
This sequence comes from Apodemus sylvaticus, assembly GCF_947179515.1. Classification (NCBI taxonomy): domain Eukaryota; kingdom Metazoa; phylum Chordata; class Mammalia; order Rodentia; family Muridae; genus Apodemus; species Apodemus sylvaticus. Next base: position 49,975,491 of record NC_067492.1, on the reverse strand, counting down.
ATCATCTCTATAGCCCAAAATGTGTAGCCCAGGCTGGCTTTGAACTTGTGATCCTCCTGCTTCTGCGTCCTTCAGCAAATCCTACCAGTGTGTGCGCCACCATAACGGGCCCCTCTTCTCTTAACATGCAACTAGATACACAGTAACCTAACCAGCAGGGTGGGCAGTGCCTAGGGCTCCCAGATAGCAAGGACATTTCTAAGATGTGCAGGGACACAGTGTGGTGGGTGGGGAGGAGGTAGGGAAGATAGGATGCTGAGAATGAGGCTCCTGATAAACTGAGCTAGATTAGTGATCTCAACAGGCCTCCAGGGGGGAAACTAGAGATGCTCTGGGAGGAAATTCAGTCCTCCAAGTTCAACGATGAAGTTGTAATAAAAATGTATAAACACACAAGGAGACAAGTCATAAAGAGTGTGGGCTGACAGAAACAGTACGCGCAAATTCTAGCCTCCAAGGACTTCAGATTCTGAAATGAGCACATCGGCATTATGAAGTGCGTGAATAGTGTTAAAGGATAAGCCAGGCAAGGCCTTAAACACACAACTAACACAGAGATTAACATCAGTGAAGGCGGATCAAGCAGCATTTCATCCCAGAGATAAACACAAAACAACAACAACAACAACAAAAACAAAACCAAAAAACTTCAACAAAAAGAAAGGAGAATTAGGAAATCTGGTGATAGAGCTAAAAACTATCCAAAATTCAACAGATACATAGAACATAGATCACAGAACAGAAAAATACAAAGATGAAGAGTAGGTGTACTGTATGTGTAATTGCCAGGTAATAAAAAAGGTAATAAAGAGAAGAGAAGCAATGTGTAAAGTTGTAGCATGTGCGTTGATGTGTGCACATGTGCATGTATGTGTATATGTGTGAAAGTATGAGTGTGTGCATGTGTTTATACAGGTATGCATGTGTATGAATAGCACAACTTCCATTCAGATTAGTAAAAAGAGATTTACGTCTATACACACTTTCATAAAACTGTAAATCCAGCAGGAAATAGCTGAAAAGCAGCCAGAAAACAGAAAGGAAGTGTACAAAGGGTACACTGACAGAACAAGAGACTTGAGAGTGACAGAGGGTCCCCATGTGGTACAGAGGCCCAGTCAAGACCTTATCTCAGTAGCTCAACCACCCTGACAGTATGACACTGCCTTTTCCAACATGACAAACAGCCTTTCTTATTCTGGTGGAAGATCACATCACATTAACATGACTGCAGTGAGCTTTTCTCCGTACAAATAATGACATCTTCTGTAAGCAAGTCTTTCAATTTTTTTCAAACTTAATTTTCAAAATTCAAATTATATTGAAAATTATCAAATTATGTCACAGGAGAAAAAACAACTGTGATCTCTACAAAACCTGTTTCTAAAATAAAGAGACTTCAATTATACACAACCTGAAAAGAATTCACTACCAAAAGACCTTTGTTACAGGGACTTCAACAGGAAGTGCTTACTGCTGAAAATCCGAGATCCACCAGGAAATGATCAGTGAGGGAGTAACTCAGAGGAAGATGTAAGGCGGGCTGGGTGGTCAAGACTGTGCGAGGCTCTTACAGAGGAACTGAACGGTTCCTGGAACTCAAATGCCCCGTCACTCCAGCCCCTGGACGCTAATGCCCTCTTCCAGTCTCTGAGGTACACTGCACTCATGTGCCTATACTCACATATAAGGTTAAACATTAAAAAACCCACCAAAATCAAAGCATTATGATGACACTGTGTGACTGGCAGGTTTAATAGAAATTAAAATTTAAGACAAAGCAGCATATAACTGGAGCATGAGCCATGTCTTCCTTTTCCTCCGTTTTACAGATAATCTCTGTGTAGCCCTGGCTGTCCTGGAACTCACTCTGTAGACCAGGTTGCCCTCAAACTCAGAGATCTGCCTGCCCCTGCCTCCCTAATGCTGGGATTAAAGGTGTGGCCACCCCACTCAGCCAGGCCATATTTTCTTTATTCAAAAGACAGCAAAAGCACTGACCATGCCGGGCAGAAACTATACAACTGACCAACGTCTACAAAGAGAGAAACAAATCTATCAAACTTCATGATTCTGTCGCTTGTGACTTAGGAAATAACAGTCACTAAGTTTAAATAATCAGGCCCCCAACCTTTCCCAAAGATCATGGTTCTTCACAGTATGCTTGAACGACCTAGAGAACACAGGCTTGCTTACCTTCCGCGGTGGCGTGGACTTCCCAGAATCCAGGTCTAAATCTAGGTATTCAACTTGCTTATCTCCCTTGGGTTTGATCATAGGGCTGCTCGCTCCATCAAGGCTATTGCTGGCAAAGAGATTCTGAAAACAGAATGGGGAACAGTGGGTAGACTTTGGGAGACATCCTCCTCTCCTGCCCACGCGTCTTTTCTGTGGGGGATGGGGAGGATCCCTACATTGCCCACAGATGGTTGAAGTTGAATTTGGTTAGACTAACACCCAGCCTGAGGAGAGCCTGGCAGTTAGTGGCTGCAGCAGCAGGCAGCCCTAGAGCCCAGTGGTGTAGCAAGTGTCCTTTGCTCAAGCAATCATGCTCCCACAGGTAACTCTTCCCAGACACAAACTGTGAGAGAAACTCTGAAAGAAAATGGTCCCCTCATTGGCCCATAGAGAGTGGCACCATTAGGAGATGTGTCCTTGTTGGAATAGGTGAGTCACTTGAGGTCTCCTTCAGGTCTCAGAAGGAAGCTCAAGTCGGCCTCTGGCTCAGACATTCACTTCTGCTGCCGGCCCATTCAGAAGCAAATGCCCATCTCTTTCTCAGCCACCATACCTGCCTGGATGCTGTCATGCTTCCCACCACGATGATAATGGACTAAATCTCTGAACTAAAGCCAGCCTCAATTGAATGTTTTCCTTTATAAGAGTTGCCATGGTCATAGTGTCTCTTAACAGCAACAGAAACCCTAATCAAGATGCACACACACACACACACACAGTTATGAAAAGAATAAAAAAGTCTTAGACATCAAGTCACAGATGGCTGCAAAAGCTCTGACAAACATTCTTAAAACCACGCAGGTCGGAGTGTGAAGGCACACTTGTAATTCCGGTACTCAGAAAGCTGATGAAGAGTTACAAATTCAAGACTGTCCTGGGCTACAACTGCAACATCATATCTCAAAACAAAGCAAAACAAAAGAAAACCACATGTGTATATACTCAGTTACGTTTTCATAGTAAGGGATCCTCATACTTCTTGCTTTCAAAGGGAAGGGGGGGGGTGAAGAATATGACCAAAATATATTGTATTAAAATTTAATAAAGAACACACATGGTATGCACTCAATGATAAGTGGATATTAGCCCAAAAGCTCAAAATAAACAAGTTACAATTCACAGACCACAGGAAGCTCAAGAAAAAGGAGGACTGAAGTGAGGGTGCTTTGGTTCCTCTGAGAAAGGGAACAAAATACAGAAGCAATTATGTAGACAAAGTGGGGAGCAGAGACTGAAGGAAAGGCCACCCAGAGACTGTCCTAGGGGGATTCATCCTATAAACAGTCACCAAATCCCAACAATATTATGGATGACAAGAAGTACCTAACAAAAGGAGCCTGTTATGGTTGTCTCCTGACAGGCCCTGCCTTACAGATACAGAGGCAGATGCTAGCAGCCAACCACTGGACTGAGCGTAGGGTCCCCAATGGAGGAGTTGGAGGGCAGACTGGAGGAGCTGAAGGGGTTTACAGCCCCATTGGAAGAACAACGATGTTGGCCACCCAGACACCCCAGGACTACCAGGGACTAAACCATCAATCAAGGTGTACACATGGTTCCAGCCAAAAATGTGGCAGAGAAATGCCTTGTTGGGCATCAGTTGAAGGAGAGGTCCTTGGCCTTGTGAAGGCTCAATAGATGCCCCAACAAAGAGAAATCAAGGGGGGGTGGAGGTAGGAGTCGGTCGGGTGGAGGGGCATATACTTGGAGGCAGGGGGTGGGAGGAGGGGTTGGGGGTTTTCAGGGAGGGGAAACGGGGAAAGGTTTTAGCATACAAAATGTAAATGAAGAAGATATTCAATAAAAAAACAAAAAATTTAATACATAATTACAGATCCACATTTAATTTTTCAGTATTTAGAAAAGAATGAGTTCAGCATATATTAAGTAAAGGATGTGGATCATGACTCTGGTCTTTGCAGTAACTTCCCTGCTTTCTCTTAGTCTGATACCGCTGCCCCTGACAGAAACATATGACAAAACTCAGTCGAATCACGTAACAGAACCAGGAAGACAGAGGGCAGCACTAACAAGTGAGAACAGGCTTGATGCAGAGAAACAGAAACAGACTTTGGCAAGAACCTCAGACCAATGGCACAGCTCACAAGAATTCAGAACTTCTGGATGCCCCATTAAAATGGCTGTCACCCCCCCCCCCTTCCTAGGCTATGAGAAAGGAACCCTGAATTGTGCAATCACAATCTTTTTGTCTTCTGAAGGACACCATCTTTCAGCTTCACTCTCAGCTTGGGGTAAGGGTACCACTCTGTGTCTAAAGGTGAACATGGCAAACATACCCACGCCCCACCTTGCCCTGGCTGGGACAGTTTTTACAGTCTATAAAGCCATAAAGTGAGGCATAAACCCCTAGGACCTGGCACAGTTAATTCCAGCCAGCTGTTCCTCGAGAGTTGGTCAGCACTCCTGACTGAACTCTCTAATTACCAGCAGAACCGGACTTCTTTTTCCGTCTTAAAGTAGGCCTAAAACTCAACTTCTAGAGGGAAGGCTGCCGGCTCTTGCTCCAGGCTCGGGGGGAACAGCTGTCTCTGCAGTGGAGCAGCCTTTCACCCAGTGTTTTCCCCACACAGTTTTTAGAGAAACTCTGATTCAGAGACTTGTTCTATATATTCTGTGTATCAACTAGAAAAACAAAAAAACAATAGTGCTAGGTTTTCTAAAATCCTTAACTACAGGAAGCTGAGTGATGCTTCAGTTACTACCTAGGAATAGTTATGGCAGTAGAGTTGGACCATGACTAAAATTTAGGCCACCTATTAAGAGTTCACTCGGTGGGTGTGTGACATGACCTTTATACACAAATCAGATGTGGTATGAATCTCTCCTAAGTTTTCTAAGACTATTAATTTTGTTTACACCGATTTAATAAATCCAAGAGCATGTTAGGTCCTGTGAATTTCCTGGCATTCCATCAGCACGCTGTGTTCCAAGAGTGAGGAGCTCTGATGAGCCTCGCTCTACAACCCCATTCTCTTCTGACAGGGTGTGAGGGCACCGAGTCTTAGCAGCCGAGAGCAGGGGAATCTGGTCGGGGAGCTTTTCATGTGTACTGGCACACAGCTACGTCCACTTGGGTCATTAAAAAAATTAAGTATGCATGTTCTTGTATGTGGATGTGCACGAGTGTGCAGGGACTTGCAGAAGGTACCAGATGCCCTGGGGTAGAGGTGCTGATGCAAACCAGCTGAAACCAGTGCTGGGGCTGAACTCCAGTGTTCAAGAGCAGCGCATGCTCTCTCTGCTGGGCCATCTCTCTGGCCCCAGTGTGGGCCATTTCTGCTTATTTGGAATTTTGAGAATTCATCACCTGTCAGAAGGGACGCAAAAGTCTTAATCTCGCTTCCTCAGTTTGACCTCTGAAGGTAATGTCTTTCTAGTGTTCCCCTTTGCTTAACTGGAAGATTATCAGAGTTCTTCTGCATATGACAATTCCTCCGGAAGCCTGGCATAACCTGAGCCTGGAGGATTTCATTGCAAAACACTGTGAGTGTAGCTTCTTGACAAATATTAAAAACAGAGAGTATAATAATGATTTTTAGCTGGGAAACGACTGTAAACCCACGAGAATGGATGTGAAATGTCCTTCAGAGGCTTCACGGGAGGGCTTGATAGCAAAATGACACTCCTGAGCTACAGGGAATTCTTCAAGAGCTGGGGCCTTCAGTTATGCCACTGGAGTCATGTCCTGAAGAGGGCGTGGGACGTGGGCTGCTTTTCTCACCTCTCTACAGTCACAAGGCCAGTAGCTTTGCTGTGCCACTAGCCACAGCCACGTGCCACCACAGGCCCAAAGCGACAAAATGGAACAGTCACAAATACTCCTAACACTCCAAGTCAAATAAACCATCTCTCTTTATAAGCTGATTGTCTCAGAAAGTTGTTACAGCTACGGAAAGCTGTAACAAAAACCTTCACGTGTTTCACTGATTTACAATGTTCTGTACAAACAGAACAATTTGACCATGGCTGGTATTAGACTTTGACAGTACTTAAGAAAGCATTACTTTAAAAGGGTCTTTCCTTGGTTTTTCAAGTATATGAAGAAAGATGTGTACGGACACTAAGAACATGTTAAGTTGAACTGTTCAGAGGGTTTCAGAGGGCAGCTCAGGTGGAGACAGGAATGAGGCCTGCACATACCGGATCTTCGCCGGACAGATTCGGGTTCATGGGCACGTAGTTCTCTTCGCTGTCGTGAGAGTCACTGCTCGAGGTCGTGCTGTGCACAGAATCAGGCCGAGGGGACATGGGAAACCTAGAGGAGCTAGAGAAAGTGACATCGTGAACCCCAGGGAACAGGTGCCAAATCACCCCATATAAAAGTAAGGGCGAACATATTCTTTCTAGAATATTCACTAATTTACAGTTACATATCAGACATTTCTATTATGACAGATGAATACTCTTGATTTTGGGGCTTCTGGAGACTCCTTTTCAACCCATTTCTCTTGCAGCACACAATCTTCATTGTCTTGCTATTCCAACTGTGTTTTCAGGGAACACTCACTCGCGAGCGAAGCTCCTGGTGATGGGAGACCTGACTGGGGCTTGCAGCTCCTCCCATTCTGACAGAGGCTTTATTTCTAACGGAGCCGGCTTGGCTGAAAAGAAAGGGAAGGAAGGTGTGAGCGCCTGGAACTCCACAAAACAGACACAGCCTCTCAGGTTGCAATCCACACGTGGTAGGCAGACACTGTCTTACACAGAGAACAAGGTCTACCCAACAAAGCCTAACACTCAGCAACAACAGGTTAAGATAATGGTGCTGCTTGACCCAGTTCAAGGTCTAACCTCTACTACTGCTCCTACCAATCATGGCTTCAACACAACGGTGCTGCTTGACCCATCTCAAGGTCCAACCTCTACTTGTAAATATAAATTAAATGAGAATGTAAAGATTTGCTGCTTTAAAGCATAGTTTTATGATTTCATAGTTTTATGATTTAAATCATCTGTGTAAAACACATTCCCCACTATTGAAGCCTCAGTAAAGTTTTTCACATGTAAAGTGATGTATTGAAAGGACTAGAAACTTTGCTACACCCTAAGCCAAAAGAATCAGAGCAAAACAAACAAAACCTCCCAGGTTTTCTTACTTTGAGTTCAAAATATATAATCTTAATCAATTATCTTATCAATACCACAAGAGCACAGAGTACAAAGCTGCAGATCATACAGGCTCACAGTCAAGCATAATGGAGATAGTTACTGAATCTGACTTTCCCATCTATATCCTTAAAACAGACACATACAGGATCCTACCTAGGCTGAATAAAGGTGATTTTTTTCCTTCATGTTCCCTTTTTTCTAAAAAACTTAAAAAGGTGAATAAGAATTTAGCTGTCATTTTCTAAGCCATGCCACAGTAAAAACACTGAAATTATTTCTTATTCTATTTCACAACAGAAAACAACATATACATATACATATACAAAAACAGGAGACAATCTGGGCTCACAGCAACCGCAAGTAGAAGCGAAACAATACGCTGCTGCCTAAAAGGTAAGGGGGTGCGGAGGGAGCCGGGCCGGGCCGCAGAGCACACGCTATCACTATCGGATAACCGGATAATGCGCACGCACGCATGCGCAGTGCCACTGCGCACTTCAGATGCGCCCTCTCAGGACTGTCACACAGGGGCGGCTGCCAACGGCAGCCCCACTTAAGCTCTCTTTCTTTTCACTTGAAGAATAAAAAAAAACATAAAAATAAATAAAATCCCAGTGCCCCACACAGGTACATACCCTTTCTTCTTGTAGCAAAGTCACCTATGGTTTGTGAATCAGTTCGCTCTAAACCATGGGGTTTGGGTCTTAAAATTTTAGGACTCTGACCTAATTGGTAAAAAGAAGACTCTCTTATTAAAAATGTTATTTCTTAATTGGAAAATGGATTCTCTTACACAAACAGTAAAAGAAACAGAGCCATGTGCAGAAATGTGACATATTAAAAGCATAAAAACCCAAAACAAACAATCAAAAAAAAAAAAAAAAAAAACCCAAAACCCCTCGTCAGCAAAAGCCATCCAGTCTCGCTGGCCACGATGCATGCTGGGGGCAACAGAACGGAGGGAATGGCTGTGGCGGGACAGGCACGGGCGAGAGGGTCGGCTGTGGGACAAGCGGCTGCCTGGTTTTCCTTACTTGAGGAAAGAAGGTAGAGCATGTGCCACGTTAGCATTTCTTCTAACCTGTCTGTCACACAACGGGGCAATGAAGGCTTAGGGGCGGGGCAGGAGGGCTTCCTTTGGCTGCCTCGGGGAGCTTCCACAGGGCTGGTCCTCTGCAGCTCAGTTCCGAGGTTATCCTCGGCTTACTGTTTACCGATTGCCTCGCCTACATACTTTTTCAGGGGGGCCCACGATGGCTTTACATTTCTCCTGTCTCTTTCTCCTTAGTATTCTCCAAATCGTTTTGTTGGTTTGTTGAGACAGGGTCTCCCTACACAGGCCTGGCTGCCCTGGAACTCAAAGATCCGCCTGCCTCTGCCTCTTACTTAGGATTAATTAAAGTCATGAGCCACCATGCCAGGCTATAGCTCCCAATCTTATCTGTGTTTGGAGTTAGGCAATGGCTGGTCTCTTGCTGTGTTTGCTCACATTTCTATAGCGCCATATTCCCACTGCTTGCAATTGCTGTCCAGTGCTTAATGTACCACATGTCCACACCAGCTGCCCCAGCAGGGCCAGCACAGGGGGCCTGAGGTTCAGTCCTCAGGATGGCATGGAAAGAGCCTGGCTCCTCTGAGCAGCTGCATCTAGTCTGAACATGTCAATGAAGAAAGAACTTTTAACTGAGAGGCATTAAACTAGAAGGAGCGGGTCATCCCGGGGATGAGAGCCTTTGTGAGCACAGCCCTGAGAGCCCCTGAGCAGAATGACGTCATGTAGGAAAAATAGTGAGGCTTGCCGGGCAGTGGTGGCGCAGCTTTTGATCCCAGCACTTGGGAGGCAGAGGCAGGCAGATCTCTGAGTATGAAGCCAGACTGGTCTACAGAGAGAGTTCCAGGACAGCCAGGGCTAAATCAAGGAACCGTGTCTCAAAAAACAAACAAACAAAACATAGTTAGGTTTTTTGTTTGTTTGTTTGTTTTTGATTTTTTGAGACAGGGTTTCTCTGTGTAGCCCTGGCTGTCCTGGAACTCACTCTGTAGACCAGGCTGGCCTCGAACTCAGAAATCTGTCTGCCTCTGCCTCCCAAGTGCTGGGATTAAAGGCGTGCGCCACCACTGCCCGGCAATAGTTAGGTTCTTAAAAACAGTAAGCTCTTTTAAAAATCCATGTTTTAAAGGGGGTGGACAAATCAGAATCACCAAGGATCTGATAACAGAGTTCAGAGTCCTAACTCTTTGGGGTCTCATTGTATTGGACTTGTTAAATGCTTAGCTATCTAGGAAATGATTTTGTTTTACTGTATTTTTTCTAGGATCAAATTAGCAAAGCAGAAAGTTCCTATCTACGTTTCCTTAAGTTTATTTTATTAAATCTTAATGTGGTCAAACAAAACAAAATCTACACTTCTGAGGAAGAAAAATAAGAACAAGTTTACTATTTGTGAAGGAAGCGCTCTCTCTCTCTCTCTCTCTCTCTCTCTCTCTCTCTCTCTCTCTCTCTGTGTGTGTGTGTGTGTGTGTGTGTGTGTGTGTGTGTGTGTGTTTGTGTATAGGTGTAAGCGTGTTTAAGCGTGGAGGTCAGTCAGTCCTTGCCTGAGGAAGCGATCTTGGCAGGGACCGGTGAGAACTCAAAGGTCAATGTTGCTTTAGTCTTCTCTAATTAGGAGAAGAAATTCAAACTGAAAGACAGAAGACCCCCAAGATGCACCAGTGGTCCTGCTGTGTAAGACAGCACAACGGAATATCCAGTTAATTTCAATGAATATACCAGACATGAGCTGGTTTTGGCAGACAATATGGGGGCCTTGGTGGAGCGGCTGGTGTCGTGAGAGGCGCTACATACAGATGCCATTCTCCTCACGTTCTTCTCAGGAAGTATACGTGCCATTGGCCAGACTGTCCCTGCTCTTTCTCAGAATTATCAACCCACTATGGCTTCCTGAAAGCATGTCTGTCCTCGCTATATAAAGCCTGCTAAGTTACATTTTTTAAGACTGGCTTGATAAACACCACGGCCCTTACACATGTCGAGGACTTTTTTTTTTTTAAGAATGATTTATTTTATGAGCACACTGTAGCTATCTTCAGACACACCAGAAGAGGCCATCAGATCCAATTACAGATGGTTGTGAGCCATCATGTGGTTGCTGGGAATTGAACTCAGGACCTCTGGAAGAGCAGCGAGTGCTCTTAACCAGTGCAGTGAGCCTTCTGTCACTGAGCCATCTCTCCAGCCCCATGCCAAGGACTTCTGATGGTCAGGTATTGTCTGAATTCATTCAACCCTATCCAAGCTTTCAAAAGAAAGTATGACCAGAATAAATATTCAAAGTGGTCTCTGAGAAGTGAGGCTATGCAGAGTCCCAGGACGGTGATGGCACTAACAGAACTGGAACCTTTGAGTCCAGGCGGAGGTTTTGCCTTCTTATGTCCATGTGTTTACTCCTGCCTGGAACCCCTACCAAGGTCATGCTGTGCATAACAAGTCTTCCCAAGTGCACTTAAAGTGTTCCACAGATAGTGCCTTCACAATTAGGATAACTCTTTGTTAGTTTTATTCCAATTCCTCATGTGTCCTGAAGAAAACAACCTTCTCAATAATGATCTCCAGGCTGAAGAACCTCATTACAGCCCCACTATCCAACCAACAACCAAGAAGGTCTGGGTTTGGGAAACTGGGAAAAGTTCTCACTAGGGGAGATGATAAATAAATATGATTTTTGTATCATTTTATAGCAAAAATATAATCATTTTATTATTTTAAATCAGAATGAAACATCTAGTGCCATCTGATTGTCATTGACTGCAGAAAGTTCTTTCACCAGAGTGCTTAGAATAAAGCGGAACCTCGTTAGCCTGGATGAGGGTGTCCCCGTGGGATGAACCCCCCTTGGGATTCTTCTTCCTTTCCTGTACTCTCCTACTGTCTTGGTGGTGCCCACCCACCCATGACTCTGAGCAATCTCCCTGTTGGGAAAGATCTTCCTGCCATTTATAGTCCGGAGCTCCGGCACCCTAACTCTGCCTCCTCTCCCTTGCGCCAGCCCTTCCCTGCTCCCCTTCATCAGGCTTGCCTTAGGAGAGCTGCCCTCAGAGTGCCAAAAGCTATCCAGCTGTCAGCTTGGGCACTCACGCATGTGTGTTTCCCTTCCCACCTCCTCTGCCAAACCTAGGCGATGAGTTTTCCCAGGCAAGCGACCCCATCTTTCCTTGGGGTTAGACTCTATGCCTACCAAAGGGGATTTACTGAGGGTAAGCCCTTAGCTTCTGATAAACAACTCTCATTTATACTGAAGCAATTTTAGAAGTGTTCCATTTGAATATAGTCAAAGTCGCCATGAGAGTCCCATTTCAAATACACAGGTGCAAACCTTTTTGGAAAGCCCTGCATACTAATGGTCTCCTGACAGGTAATGCCTACACAGACTCAATGCTACCCTAGAACTTTCTGAATTGGCTTCTAATAATGCAGGCATACTCTTCTAAAGTTGCAGAACTATTTCTAACGGGCATCCCAAAACTAAGGTGGAAAAAAGTAACTCACAGGGTTACTACCTTGGCTAATATCAGCAGGTGACTTGAGGCAGGGTTGTGAAAGAAAATCATTTGTACTTGTTTTAACTGTGTGAAGAGGAATACAATACTGTAATAATGGTCAGCATCACACAGGGGAAACTGTCCCAGGCTGGTAAGGCTATGCTGTAGGAACATATTCCATACTTACTTCCTTTAAGCTCTAACAAGTGTATCCCAGTCTGACTTAGGAATTAAACATTAACTCCTGCTTATGAGAACTTAGTGAAGGGAGGCAGAGAGGTGGGTCAGTGGGTCAGTGGGTCAGAGCATGGGCTGTCTTGTGGAGGATTGGGAGTGATTCCCAGCACCAACATGGTAGCTCGCAACTGTCTGTAACTCCAATCCAGTGGATCCGATGCCCTCTTTGGGTTTCCTCAATCACTAGGCACATAGGTGAATATAAATTTAAAAAAAAATCTTTTAAAAATTAGTTAATAAGATAAACTTAAGGAAATGTAGATAGGAACTTTCTGCTTTGCTAATTTGATCCTAGAAAAAATACAGTAAAACAAAATCATTTCCTAGATAGCTAAGCATTTAACAAGTCCAATACAATGAGACCCCAAAGAGTTAGGACTCTGAACTCTGTTATCAGATCCTTGGTGATTCTGATTTGTCCACCCCCTTTAAAACATGGATTTTTAAAAGAGCTTACTGTTTTTAAGAACCTAACTATTGCCGGGCAGTGGTGGCGCACACCTTTAATCCCAGCACTTGGGAGGCAGAGGCAGACAGATTTCTGAGTTCGAGGCCAGCCTGGTCTACAGAGTGAGTTCCAAGACAGCCAGGGCTACACAGAGAAACCCTGTCTCAAAAAAAAGAAAGAAAAGAAAAGAGAAGAGAAGAGAAGAGAAAAGAAAAGGAAGGAAGAAAGAAGGAAGGAAGAAAGGACGGACAGACGGAAGGAAGAAGGAAAGGAAGAAAGAAAAAAGAAAGAAAGAAAGAAAGAAAGAAAGAAAGAAAGAAAGAAAGAAAGAAAGAAAGAAAGAAAGAAAAAAGAAAGAAAGAAAAAAGAAGACAATTAGTGAGATTCCTAATTGAGTTAGAGACAAACGAAAGGGACAGGAAGCCTGTGGCACTGACACCCTTTCTAAGACAACTCCAGATGGTGGCCATGAAGCATGGCTGCCAGGGAGTCTACCACACGGGACCGTTCTCAGCTGTATGAGACCAAAGGTGGGCATCTGCCCCAGCAGCAGCCAGCCGACTGTGTGAAGGGGTAACCCGGAACTCAAGACATCTCTAAGAATCTGAAGCCTGAAAATGTCGGAGGGAGCCTTAGAGGCAGATGACAGGTCAAGGGACAAGGAGGGATCCAGGCAGGGGGACCGAGGCCACAGAGAAGTGCTGCAGGCCAAAGGGTGCAGAAAGCAGAACACAGTCAAGGAGAGAGCACAGGGAGGGAAGGGAGAAAGGGAGTGGACAGAGAAGATGCAGATAGGAACTTTCTTGCCCCACAAGATAAGCGCACAGGGCAGAGATCACATATTACCACGAGTACAGGACAAATACATCCTTTCTTATGTAAGAATAAAACCAAACCCTTTAGTTTGAAGAAGTCCGAGTCTCCCACAACTACAACATAATTGGTATTAATGATTTAAGCCCAGGTTAATAAGAAGTTTGCATAACATTACATGTCCTGAAAAAGCTGTAAGTGACATGTGGCTTTCCAAATGACCTTCTGCAAGAAGCCAGAAACCTATCAGTCTATCCCACAACTCTAACTTTAGTTGGCTATCAAGATTAGGCCACACACTAATGGTGTGATGAGCACAGTGTGTTGTGTTTAAGCTCAAATTTGGTTTGGGTTGTTTTTGAGACAGGTGCAGCTCTGGCTGACCCAGAACTATGTAGACCAGGCTGGCCTTGAATCACAGGAATTTACCTACCTCTATACCCCAGACACTGGAATGAAAAGCTCGGACCACCATGCCTGGCTTGAACCTAAGTTTTTCAAACTTGAGAAGACATTACCAAAGTATCTGAAAGCTTCCTTTGACAAACAGGACCAGGCCTCACAAGCTCCCCTGCTTCAGAGGTCACCTTTCCTTCCATCGTCTGGAAGAGGAGCCACAGAAGCTTCCACTTAGCCTGGAGCCAAGGCCCAAGGCAAGTTTTTTCTTTTTTTTAAAGTCATGATGTGGGGAAAGAGAAAGGTTACATAGATAGACATTTTCACTGTTCTTAAATAACTACATCAAGTGCATTATTATCTGGAATCTAATTTGATAATATACAAAATAGCAAAGAAAGGCCATATCTAGTGTTAGGCTTGGTTTGCTATGCCTTACACAAGCAAAACAGCTGGTAGAAATTAACAACAACAAAACAATCAAGACACCGACACACATACAACCTGAGATTTCAGGTCTCTCTTGACCTGTGTGAGGGTCATGCATCAGCGGAAGGGATAGTCAGGCAAGGGTCAGGAGCTCCACCTATATCCTCTGGGAAGAACATTCCAGATTCTCCTAGTGCTTGCCTGCCGCTGCCAATGTTCTGGGCACTCTTAGTTTGTAAGCTAACTTACAGACCTAACTAACCTCAGACCTGTAGGTCTGAGGAGGCCTGGAAATCCCGCCTGGGCATCAACATAGTCGTTTACAAAGAGCAGGATTTCTGACCTAAGGTAAGGACGCAGGTGCTTCAGTTAGTCCCACGCAGTTTGTGTTTAGGTGCTGTTAAATGCAGCCCTAACAGCACATCCTACCTTACCGGATACTGGCCACACCCCCTTACCTTTCCGGTCTGGTTTAAGGTTCCTATCCACCGGGGGTGGTTCACAGTCAGCAACAGGAACTGGTCTCCTGGGAGGGGTCTTCGGGCTGGACCTGAAGCCCATATGAGCAGGAGGAGGGACCTGCATCCCAAATGCAGAAAAATCAAAGGTCCCGGGGGTCATTGGCACGTAGTTTGGCTCCTGAATTGGCTCTGCAAAACTGCTGGAATGTTGTCGTGGTGGCGAGTTGGGGTTCATGGGGACATAGTTCTCGTCCAGTTCTTCGCCCGAGATGCCTCCCACTGCCAACACATTCTTGATTTTCTAAAAGACACATACATTTTTCTTAATAAGCAAAGCCACTGTCACACACAAGTATTTCGCCTGTTCCTACAGAACCTATAGTTACTTTCATTTCATGGGAGCATTTAGAGTCTGGGGCACTAAGTCTAAAGAGTCAGAAAATGCCAAGATCAGTGGTCAGTGATACTTACATACTGGTTATGGAAGCCCTCCAGGGAACTAGATCTATCGCTTGGAAAGGTCCGTGGAATATCATAGCAATCTTGAGAACTAACATCTGGAAGTAAGAAAAATCTGTCAGCTTATATTCCTGTGGTGCCAGCTCACAGGTGCTCTCTTCACACTTGTCCATGCACACACATCTGTCAACCCTGAAAGGACACTCATCAAGCAGGGCACGTTAACCACACACCTATATGTTTACCAATGCCATGATCTGACTATGCCAGCAACCGAATGTCCAAGCCTGGCTGGAGAAGGGTTATCTAAAGATGGAGAAAAGAAATGATATCCATTTTGACCCACTAATTTATATCAAGGTTATTTAGCCTCTTTGAAATCCCATCAATGGAGGACAGTGTGTGTGTGTGTGTGTGTGTGTGTGTGTGTGTGAAGTTCAAGGTTATCCTCAGGTACATAGTGAGAGAGGGCTACACGAGATTCTGTGGCAGGCTGAAAGGAAGGGATGGGGAGGGAGAAGGACAGGGAGGGAGGAAAGAAGGGGCAAACAATTTCACATAGGTATTAGAGGGCTGAGCATACACCAAAGAAAATATTTTTTATTGTATATTAACTGTCTTTTTTCAAACCATTAGAAAAGAAACTCTACCACAAGATACAGAAATGCTAACACATAGATTTTAGGGCATATGCCCTTAATACCTGATAATTTTTTTTAAAAACAAAGTTGCCAAAAATACACACTGGAGAAAACACGGCCTCTTCAACGGGTAGTAGTGGGAAACTGGTATCTATCTGTGTAACAGTGAAACTAGATCCCAGGAACTCATCCCGAGAAACCAACTCCAAGTGGCTCAAAGACCTTACAGAGGGATGCAACCTGAAACTCAGAAGTGGCTGGAGAAGAAAGATGGG
The DNA here is from genome assembly GCF_947179515.1 of Apodemus sylvaticus. Classification (NCBI taxonomy): domain Eukaryota; kingdom Metazoa; phylum Chordata; class Mammalia; order Rodentia; family Muridae; genus Apodemus; species Apodemus sylvaticus. Next base: position 49,959,425 of record NC_067492.1, on the reverse strand, counting down.
ACAACAGTCCTGTGTGCGCACTGGCCAAGGATGCTCTCACCCAGACCTCAGCTACCCAGCACGTGGAACCAACAATGGACAAACAAGGTCTCATGAAATTACAAATGACCATGGTGGGATCAAGTAACGACAGCTTACAGAGTGGGGAGAGAATTTTTTGCCAGCATGGTGCTGATAGCAAGAATGAACTAAAACACTAAATAAGAAAGCTACCTAGTTAGTAAATGAGTTAACTAAAGGAGTAACACACACACACACACACACACACACACACACACACACACAGATGGTTTAACCTCAATAGCTGTCAGAGAAATGCAAATCAAAGAGATATCTCCTTACCCCAGTCAGAATGTTGGTCATTAAACAAAAACAAACAAAAAACCCAACCATACCAACCCCCCAACCCCCACACACTCACACAAAACAACAACAACAAAAACCTAACAAGTGCTGGCAAGGACAAGGACAAAAGAGGTCCTTCAAACATTGCTGGTGGGAATATAAACTAAACCAACTATTATGGAAGCTTCCTTTAAAAGTAAGTAAGTAAAACCGCACCTACCATGCTACCTAACCATGGACCATCCTGAGTATTTCAGAGCGGCAGATCACAGAGACCTGCACATCAGTCTTTACGCAGCACTACTCACAATAGCTAAGCTATAGAGCAGCCAACAGAGTGTCCAACAGCAGAAGACTGAGTAAGGAGAGTGTGGTACCTCTACCCAATGAGATTCTTTTCCTCCTTAAAGGAGGATGAATTTGGGCTGGCCAGATGGCTCAGCAAATAAAAAGGCACTTGCTGCTAAGTCTGATGGCCTGAGTTTGTTCTCCAGGACCCACATGGTGGAAGGAGAGAAGCAACTCGTGAACGTTGTCCTCTGACCTCCTACACATAATAAGCTAAGAGATAAAAGTGGAGAGCAAACCAGAACAAGTAATGAAGTCATGTCACTTGCTAGGAGGTGGAACATGAGATAATTACATTAAGAGAATTAAGCTAATCTCAAAGACAAATATATTTTATGGTTACTAGATTTTATATTGATACGTAAAATCATATGTAATATGAAAGTAGACAAAACTCTCTAGGAGATGGAGGAAACTAACAGGAACAGGGAGCGTGGAGGAAAGGGAAGGCAGGTGAGATGGCGACACTATGCTCAACACACGGTATTTATACTGTAAAAAACCCCAACAATCTTGGAGAATTAAGCTAGACCAATCCCACACTCCCGAGGTCTTCAGCTTGAGTCTGCAGGCTTTAGGAGGTAAGGCAGGCACACCTTATCTTGACAGAGAGAGGGTACACGGTCAGCTAGGCTGGAGATAGGAGAGACTCACTGCTCTAAAACTGAGAAAAAAAAATCAAAGCACAACAAGGGCTTGGCTTGAACAGCATTGTCGTCTATGAAAACAAAATGTACAAGCTACTGAGAAAGGAAGGGGACGACACCGGAGACATGACGGAAATAGTCATGGTGGCATACACACAGGCAAGGACGCTGCTCAGACAGCCCTACCGCTACAGTAGCTTAGAAGGGGCAAGAAACAAGGTAGGAAGCCATTAAGACCATACTTTTCCAGGCATTAGATGATCCAGCTCTTTTTCTTCTAACAGAGCAGGCATGCATGCAGATATGCATGCATATAGGCAGACAGGCAGGCAGACAGACAGATAGACATGGACACAGGCAGACACACACAGATACAGACACATAGACCCAGACATCCACTCAGATACACAGACACCCCTACACACAGACATAGACACAAACACACAGACATCCACATAAAGACACACATACAGACACAGACAGATACACAGACATACACAGACAGATAAACACACAAACACCTGCCATTCCCCTGAACACACACATACACCCTACAGGGACGTACTGACTGGTATCATGGCTACACATGTAGGAGCTGCAGAGGTGCAGAGAGAAAGGGATAAACACCTTTACCACCATACTATGAAGAGAGCAATGACTGAGAAAATGGATTCTCTTGCATGTGTACCTATGTGTGAATGCATGTGATGTATGTGCACGTGGGTTCACTTGCTTGTGTGCTTTTACTGTGAGTGGAGACCAGAGGAGGATGTTGGGTGTCCTCTTGAATAACACTTTGCCTGATTCTCCCGAGACAGAATCTTTCTCTGACTCTGGAGGGAGGCTGGCAGCCCACAAGTGACAGCAATCCTCCCATCTCTGTCCCAAACATATTGCTAGGATCACAAACATGAGAACACTAGGGTCTAAGGCTAGGCCTATGAGCCCTTATGCTTGTGCAGAAAAGCCATGTAGAAACAGCCATGTAGAAACAGGCTTTCTATCACTGACCCCTAAAAGAGCAGAACCTGCCAGAGCTTTACCTTTCCGCAACTTGTTCAAATCCACGGTGGAAATGGTATTACTCCGGGAGGGCGGCATGCCTGCTGTAGGGATGGAGTAACTGCTGTCAGCGTCCGAGGCCGTGCGTGGGACTCCACACGTTTCCACAGGAGACCGGTCATGAACTGGATGCGGTTTTGGTGGCCGAGGTGGGGGGATATCAGGAATGGGGTCCAGCTTTGATGACTGTCCCAACGTGCCTTCTGCAAATGTCCGTGGAACCTGGTAAGTGTTGCCAGGTGTTGGTGGAATGTCGTAACTAATAGATACATGTCTCATCTGACTTTCTACACTCGAAGTCCCAGATGGGGTATTAAAAACATAAAGCTCTCCATCTGCCTCAGTACTTGAGGGAGATTCCTTTGGCAGCACATCATGGGAATAGCTCCTGGGCAGGTTGTAGAGGCTGGACTCCCCAGAGACAGGTGGAACCCGGGAGGGCGGGCAGTCATACACCATCTGCTGCTGGAGGAAGCCATTCATGCCGTGTTTGCTCTGGGAGGAAGCAGGCGTCTTATGGGAAGGCACGTTGTCATTGCAGTCTGTCTCAGAAGAGGTGGGCTTGGCAGAGTCAAAATGGGCTCTGAATGAAATTGTGAATGACAAACAAAAAACAAAACCACCGTCACGTCAGACAGATACAGTTTTGACACATACACTATATAGCTCAGCAATCAAAACACGTTTTGTTTGTTAGATTGGTTTTGTTTTGTTTTTTTTTATGGTCCATAAGATTCAAAAAGCACAAATGTTCTTTAGTTGTTGATAATTATAAATCAACAGAACTACCACCACCAAACTGTCAGAGCATTCTTAGTAATTTCTGTCCTGTATTTGCCCACACCACGAATTTCACCAAGGAATCAATCTCTCTCTCTCTCTCTCTCTCTCTCTCTCTCACACACACACACACACACACACACACACACACACACACTATAATGTTAAAACACAAAAAACAAAACCTCACCAACCCAGAGGGACATTTCAATCTAAGCCCGAGGATAGGCTCCCTGGAGGGGCGTATGTATGAGCTGAGAGTCCTGGCATACAAGAGCATGTGCGCAACCTCCCTCTAGGCCCACTTATATAAATACTGTATGCTTATTTTATCTGGCCTCTAGAGAAGGTTTACTTTGAGATGTCTCAGGGTCTGGATCTCAGGGGACTATGTCCTATGTAACCCGTTTGTATCCTCACAGCACCTAACCTACTAGGGGCATGTGCTGGGGACTTCATAGATACTGGTTATTTAATTCACTGAAGCTGAGTATCTATCTACTCAGTAACTTTGAGAACAATCTCTCTTGTGGCAGTAATAGTAAAATCAACACAAGACACTGTCATAAGAGAAATACATCAAACACTATCACTGATCAGTTGGATTATTAAAAACAAAACAAAACAAAACAACCACACCATCAAGCAACAGTGAGTCTCCCTAGAGGAAAGCATCAGTTAGACGCACAGGCTGCAAGCATACAAGCCTGATCCTCAGTGCTCACGGCAAACACGCACAGTCGAGTTAGGGTTTGAGAGTATTAACTAGTGCTGACTTACATGATTTTCTTGCTCTGACAGGTAAAATACCATTATAACAAACAGACCAAACCACCATGGACTGCGCCCTGGCTCCTTCCGCTACCCCTGGGAATGGTTCATAGAAACCATTTCTGGGAGTTTTAAATTCTATATACATTTTTTAATCAACTACTCTGTAATCTTATTCTAATTAATAATCATTTCTTAACCAAAGAAAAGAAACCTTTTTGTTATAGAAACAATAAAGCTTAATTCCTTAACACCATATTTTATAAATCTTCCTTGTGAGTCATTGCCGTTTTCACACAGTGAAAAATATTCCAGTTGGCGGTGCTGTCACCAATGGTCACGGCAGTGGACACTAGTTTGTTTATTGATCTTCATTTTCCTGTTGCTTCTTCAAATAATAAAGTAGCTGTCATTTGATCTCCTCTGCCACTTTATGCCTTTTAACTTTTCAATATAAAATGCCAGAGATGATCAAGTTAAAATATATTCAAGCTTAGCACACACATAGTGTGTGTGTGTGTGTGTGTGTGTGTATAAGGGGGTGATGACCCTCCAGCAAGCATCTGGAAAAGGCTTTCTGGGCCTGTGGGTCAGGCATACGCTCCTCACATCTTTATTTTAAGTTGTGAGTCACGGCCTGAAGTCAGCACTGCCCCACAACTGGGGAGGAAGGTTTGGAAAGGTCACAGCTTGTAGCAGCGTGTTTGATTTCCTGAAATGTCATTGCCTCCTGCTCTGCCTAGCCTCTAGGATTTGCCATATGGGATTTTACCTGTATAATTCGTTTCTCACACAGATCCAAAAAAAAAAAAAAAAAGTGAACTCACTGCAATGGAATCGCTTTGCTTTCAAAATCTTCTAGCAGTAGGTACTCCTCACCTTCTCCAGAAATAAAAGATGACCCTTGGCTGGTTTACAATCACATAAAAAATGGAGCAAGGTCACCATTTACAAATCAGTGACATCTGTCAAGCAAGTAACACTGTGAGTCTCTAACAAAGACTTTCCAAGTCAGCCTTGTAGGCACAACTGTGATCCACCATGATGGGAGAAAGTGTCAACAACCGAAGACCTCCCACGTAACAGAAATCATTAACAAAGGATTATAAACCTGCAGTGCAAATCCGAAGTGTCAGCCTATAGAGAAGGTGCCATGTAAGCTTTACAGCTTAAACAAACTAAAGGCCTTTAAATGTACGCGCGCGCGCACGCACACACACACACACACACACACACACACACACACACACACACACACGATAGCATGTACCATGTACCTGGTAGGTTCAGGCTTCTTGCTTTGACAGTTGATCAGCAAGAGGTAGTCTTGTGGATCTTCCTGGAGGCCCAGAGTGTTTGGGTGTGGTGGGAGGCTGATGAGCTGGTAAGGAGGAGGTAGTGGGACTGAAGATGCTTCCACCTGGGTGGAGACTGGTGCTGTATTCATAGCGAAAGGTGAATCGACAGGTGCTTGTGAGGAGCTGGTCAGCGGCTTCACAGGATCTGTAATCAAGTTTAAACTTTAGTCTATCACAGCTGAAGATTCTGTTGTTCTTAGACTAAGCTACTTTGAAAGTCTAGAGATAGATTGTTTTAAGACACATAACCAGAATCAATGATGGCGGTGTTAGTTGAAAAAAAAAAAGAAACACTGCCTGAGGCTACGGGTGTACGCCTGCTATGCCAGGTATTCTGAGGCCAAGGTGGCAAACTGCTCACCTTAGCAGTTCAAGGCCAATCTTGGCAAAAGAGCAAGATGGCATCTCTGAACTAAATAAGCAATACTACCTGAACAGCCATAGCTATATGCTAATTAGCTCTTGTCAAGGACATCTGAAGGACAGTCTTTCCTTTAGTTCAGGGGTCTGAAAGAAGTCAAGGTTGGGTCTGAGGAGATACCCAGTTGACAAAGCGCCTGTGTCATATAAGCATGAAGAACTGAGCTGGGATCACCCAAACACAAGAAAAGCCAAGTAGACCCCTAAGGCTCACTGGCCACCTAATCTAATCCTCTTGATAAGTTTCAGACACATGAGAGTGACTCTGACTCAAAAGGACAGAGATAAAGAAGCGCACCTGATACCAACTCCTGGCCTCCACATGCATACACACAGGTGCAAACACACAAACCTATACCTACACCCAGGGAGGCCACACTAATGTAACTCTGAAAAATACTTAGTTTTGAAACTACTTAAATTAAAATAAGAACGTCCTATGATCTTAGTAGAAAACATTTTTAATGTTAATGCAATTTAATGTGCATAGGTACTTGGCCTGTAAATAAGTCTGTTTACTATGTGTGTACTTGGTGCTCTCAGAGGTCAGAAGAGGGCGTGAGACTGGAATTACTTACTATACAGGGGCTGGGAATAGAACCTGGGTCTTCTGCAAGAACAGCTAGTACTCTCAACCATTACCACTATGTCCTCTCTCCAGCCCTGAGAAACAGTTTTTTTGTTGTTCTGACCCCCTCCCCCACCCCAATGAGGAACCATTTCCTAGGTCATGCCAGCCTTGCAAGGAGACATATTTACGCTGACAGACTTGATGGCCACCGTACTGCTAAGAATCCCTAGGCCTGCTCTTCAGTGGTGCCTGGGCTATTGGGAAAGCCTCTCCATTAGAGTGCAGGAGAGCGCAGGGCTCATCCTCAGCACCCCTGGCTGAGCTTAGAACGACAGACACCTGCCCATTTGCAGATCTGTCAGGGAGAGGTGGGCATGGAGTGAGAAAATGTCCTCAAGCGTGTTCCAAAAAGATAAAAGAAAATGCATAAACCGTGCAAAAGGTTACAGCTAGAAAACAAGTTGTACATCTAGAAATCAAAGCCCCCTGTAGCTTCTGACATGACCAAGTATAATTTTAACGGCTCTGACAAACTATGATCTGTTATTCTGGCTAGAAATGTCATTAAGAGCAGAACAGAGAAGGGTGGTGAAATGCACATTTTTAAATAATAAAATACGTTAAGCATGCTAAAAGGTATGAAAGGGCAGATGGCGCATCAACTCTGATTGAACACCAGTCTAATTTACCCTCCTCTGGATTCTTAGAGCAATCTGCACACTTCTGAGGTTTTGTGTATTTACCTCATTCACATGTTCACAACAGCAAAGTTTATAATGCTTCCTCTTAGACAAGAATGTCCAGGGAATATCTTACTTGGGAAGCTTGAGGCTCCTGAATATCTTCAGCCCCGTTTGGCTACATGTGCAGCCTCGGATTGCTTGCTTGAGATCTCTCGGAGCCCTGCTCTATGCTAATGAGGTCTGAGAATCTCCTTGATTTAGAGAATTTGGTCTGCTTAAACTGAGAGGAGTTCTAACTTTTAATTTATGAATTTCCATGAAATGGTTATTAAAATTGATTTATCTAATATGATCTAGCACCCTTTGCTAGAAGTTAATTCTTACTTAAGGAAAATGGAAGCAGACAATCCATTTGGGACCGTTTCTACTACATAATGTCGGAATTTCAGTGGGTACTCTTAGGTTCTTGTTGCTGTGTCTAGGAGAGATTGATTATAAAGGGAGGTAAGCTGCCCACACGATGTGTTCAACTCGAGATTCGGTTGCTAATACAGGGACTTAGCTTCAGAGGATTTCAAATGCTGCAGATTAAATAATGATTCAAACTAAATCCTTTTGGACTTAAGAGAACCATGAAAAATATTTACTATTCAGAGATGAGCTCAAGAGAACTACAGCCTGCACTGGCAGGGGAAATGGGAAGCAGTTACTACATCTTCACACTCTCTCCCAAGTGTGTGCCGCCTGCTTCTAGTGAGCTCTCCAGCTACAGGCATGGTTCAGTCAACCAAGCTCAGTGCTCAGTTCTCAGTTCACTGCAGACACATAGCCGCTCAGTGAATTGTAGAACGCCCGTACCTCTTTCCGACACTTTCAGTGATGATAGTTTTCATAGATACACTTTCCTTTAGTGGGTTTTGTCTTGTGGGTTTTTTTAAAAATTTGTTTGTTTTGTTAAATCTGACAGCAATAAAATAAATAAATTAGGGAATTCTCATGGGGGAAAAAAAATTACCCTGGCAGAGACTCACACTCCCTGACCAGTTTTCCTACCCGTGAGTGAGAAAGACAGTGGAGTCTCTTGAACACAGGCCCGGGACTTAGCAGGGCCTATTAAAAAAATGCTGTGCTTACGAGCATGTCAGGCCTCACCTATGTCTTCAAGAAGCAAGAGCTGAAGTAAAAATTCCACTATAATCCCAAGCAAGTTCATGGAGTGGGAGGCAGAAGCAGTAGGTACCCCTAACATCCCAATGACAGTGGCATACAGTGGCTTTAAAAGGGTACAGATCGTGCCACCGTGTTAGTCCAGAAAAACGAGCCATCGTCAGCACTCCGTCTCGAGTTCCGTCTACCTAGTACTGAATATAAAAATCTACTGTGCAGAGCTAGTGAGACAGCTCGGCAGGCCAGGGTACGCACCACAGAGCCTGGTGACTTGAGCGCATTCTCCAGAACTAAGGAGAGAAGAGCATTGTTCTGACCTGCACTGTGGCACACATGAACACAAGCAAGCACAAATAATGTAAATTTAAAAAATTTTTGAATTGTGCCTAAATAGTCTCTAAGATTTCTGCTAGAGACAATACTGGTCCAAAATAGACTTCTGCTTGGCCTTACAGGCCTGGGACTATTCTGGGGGACAAGCCCAGTGGTATAGATCATTCTGTTCACAGCCTTGTTTTGATTTCTGACTTATTGCTCTCTCTAAGTATCTTCTAAGAAACAAGCACTGGTTCAAGGTTAGCTCACACATGTAAAACCATTTTTCAATTCTTAACTCAGAATGCATCAAGAGTATAATTAGCATCCATTAAAGGCCTAGCCACCGGAGGAAACTCCTAATTGAAACTTACTTAGAAAGCTAATAAGCTAATGACAGGCCTTCCAGCAGGCAAGCCTTCAGTGCGGAGGGGAGATGATGAGCAGACCCATGAATGAACTGGCTCCTGGGACCCCCGCCCACCCTAGGGATCCGTTTATGTAGGTATGTCATTTATCCTATGTAGGTATGTCATCCTTCCTGTGATATACGAAGGCAAATGTATGGGATCCGAAAGAAGAGGAGGCAAGGATTTTTTGTACCAGAAAGCCCGGCCGCTCCACAGCCTTCTGTGCACAGACCCTGCCAGAAGAAATTTGGTCTCCTAGGAGTACAGACACAGGCTTACAGGCCCACAGGAGGGACAAGCTTCAGCCAGAGACAGCAAGACCAACTAGCACCAGAGATAACCAGACGGTGAAAGGCAAGCACAAGAACCCTACCAGCAGAAACCAAGGCTTCTTGTCAATGTCAGAACCCAGTTCTCCCACCACAGCAAGTCCTGGATACCCCAACACACAAGAAAAGGAAGCTGATGCTGATAGAGGGCTTCAAGAAGGACTTAAATAGTTCCCTTAAACAAATACAGAACACAGGACAATAGGTAAAAGCCGTTAAAGAGGAAACACAAAAATCCCTTAAAGAAATACAGGAGAACATGGGTCAACAGGCAGAAGTTCTTAAAGAGGAAACACAAAAATCCCTTAAAGAATTATTGGAAAACACAAACAATCAAGTGAAGGAACTGAACAAAACCATCCAGGATCTAAAAGTGGAAGTAGAAACAATAAAGAAATCACAAAGTGAGAAATCTCTGGAGATAGAAACCTTGGAAAGAATTCAGGGGTCATAGATGCAAGCATCAACAACAGAATACAAGAGATAGAAGAAAGAATCTCAGGTGCTGAAGATACCATAGAAAACATTGACTCAATAGTCAAAGAAATGCAAAATGCATAAAGCTGGTAACCTAAAACATCCAGGAAATCCAGGACACAATGAAAAGACCAAACCTAAGGATTATAGGTATAGACGAAAGCGAGGATTTACATCTTAAAGGCCCAGTAAATGTCTTCAGCAAAATTGTAGAAGAACACTTCCCTAACCTAAAGAAAGAGATGCCCGTGAACATACAAAAAGCCTACAGAACTCCAAACAGACTGGACCAGAACAGAAAGTCCTCCAGTCACATACTAATCAAAACACCAAATGGACTAAACAAAGAAAGAATATTAAAAGTAGTAAGGGAAAAAGGTCAAGTAACTTATAAAGGCAGACCTACCAGAATTACACCAGACTTCTTACCAGAGATAATGAAAGCTAGAAGATCCTGGGCAGATCTCATGCAGACCCTAAGAGAACACAAATGCCAGCCCAGGCTACTATACCCAGCAAAACTCTCAATCATCATAGATGGAGAATCCAAGATATTCCATGATAAAACTAAATTTACAAAATATCTGTCCACAAATCTAGCCTTACAAAGGCTAATAGATGGAAAACACCAACACAAGGAGGGAAGCTATACCCTAGAAAAAGCAAGAAAATAATCTTCCAACAAACCCAAAAGAAGATACCCACACGAACATAAAAATAACATCAAAAATAACAGGAAGCAACAATCACTATTCCTTAATATCTCTGAACATCAATGGGCTCAAGTCCCTAATAAAAAGACATAGACTAACAGAAATATTTTTCATGTAAATCTTCAATTTTATCATAAAATGTTGGTAATTCCTCTTTCAATTCATTTAGTAATTTTTATGTCTACCATTTTATCTGCATGATTTTTCATGATAATCTTCAATTTTAACATGTTTTTCTATATATTTCTTCTATTTTATCAGAAATGTTTTCCATGTAAATCTCTCATTGTATCACAAAACGTTTTTAATTCCACCTTCAATTAATTTAGAAAGGTTTATTATGTCTACTATTTTATCTGTATAACTTTCCATGAAATAGTTAATTTTAACATGTTTTTCTATATATTTCTTGAATTTTAGAGATATTTTCCATGTAAATCTTTAATTTTACCTGAAAATGTTTATAATTCCACTTTCAATCAACTTAGAATTATTTTTATACCTACTATTTTATTTGTATAATTTTCCAAGATAATCTTAAAGTTTAACATATTTTTCTATATATTTCTTCAATTTCATCAGAAATATTTTCCATGTAAATCTTTACCTTTATCAGAAAATGTTTATAATTCCACTTTCAATCAACTTAGGAATACTTTTATGCCTACCATTATTATGTCTATATAAAATTTTCCATGATAATCTTCAATTTTAATATGTTTTTCTACATTTTTCTACAATTTTATCAGAAATATTTTCCACTTAAATTTTCAATTCTATCATAAAATGTTTCTATTTCCCTTTTCAAGTAATTTAGCAATGTTTTTTATGTCTACCACTTTACTCTTCAATTTTCCATGAAAATTGTCAAATTTAACATGTTTTTCTATATATCTCTATTTTATCAGAAATATTTTATCAGAAAAGAACATGCTTTTCAAAAAAAAAAGAGAGAATAGGAGGCAAGAGAAAAGAGGTGTCTTGTGTGGTGGTGAATACGTTCAAAAACATTATGCACCTGAATGGTCTTATCAAACCTATCATAAATAACATATGATAAGAAACGTTACGGAGCCAGTGAGATGGCTCAGCGGGTAAAGATGTTTGCTGCCAGCTTGACTACCTTAGATCAGTCCCGTGGACCCACGTGGTAGAGGACAGATCTAACTTCTGCAGGTGTCCTGACCCCCCACAAGCTATCACAGCCCTCCCTCCCTCCTCCTTTCCTCTCACTTCCTCCCTTCCCCTCCCTCTCCCTCTCCACACATAAATATATGAATTTTTAAAGGTCTATCAATCTAATGAAAGTAGACTCTGCAGTAGTAGCTGCTGCCGCCTCCACTGCTAATCAACCAGGCAAGACCCTGACCGCATGTGCAACCGCCTTCACTTTCTAAGCTCCTATCCCACACATTTCGAAACCCTTCGCGGAGCTTTTTAATCCTTTGGGGATGCTGACAAATGCCACTGTTCTTATCCAGAGCGCTGGTGGCCTGGAAGTCACAGGGTTCTTTAGATCTCTATGAACTTGGGCCCTATTGCTGGAGACCTCCTGAATTACAACTAAAATTTTGCAAGAAAGCCAAACAGAAGAGATACTCTTTCTGGCTGAACTGCTTTTCAAAAACAAAACAAAACAAAAACAAAAATAAACAAACAAAAAACACAAAATAAATCATGAACTTGCCGCCTCACAGCTACTGGGAAGGCAGAGACTAACACCTCCGACCAATACCAATGTCACGAACAATACGGGCTAACTATGTCACACACTGTTGTTAGGACAACAGTTGGTACAAAATGCTAGCATGTATCGTATGAGGTAGCAGTTCTACTCACAGGTATGGTATCCACAAGAATTAAGAGCTAATGTCTATCAGAAGACACAGACCACGTAGCGGGCTGGAGAGACAGCTCTGGCGAGGAACTGAGTTCCATCCCTGACATCCACGCTTGGCAGCTTCCAACTACCTAGCAGGGATCCCAGACCCAAGACCTCCGAACACCTCTGCACACACATACACCACACTAAAAAAAGGATCTTTTATGTTTGTTTGTTTTAAATAGACACGTAAGAATGGTCACGCCTTTGTAGAACAACTGAAATGTCCATCTACCAATATTCAAATAGACCCACAGCGTATGAGTGACAGGATGGAGTTCTGTATGGGAAAACAAGTCACCACAGGTGACTTTTCAACACGGTGACTTTTATGGAGGAGGTAAGCCAGACTCAAGGTCTCATACAGGATTTAAAACAGGCAAAATTCATGAATGGGGACAAAAGTTAAAACTACCCCGCTGGAGAGATGGCACCCACTGCTCCTGAGTTTATTTCCCAGCAACCTGGTGGCTCACAACCATCTGAACCATCTGTAATGGGATCTGATGCCCTCTTCTGGTGTGTCTGAAGAGAGAGTGACAGTGGACTCACATACATAAAATAAATGAGTTAATCTTAAAAACAAAACAAAAGAAAATTACCCCAAATCTACTCTATCTACTCTGAGGTGGATTTCTCTAGAAAAAAGACTCTTTGCTGCAATGTGAATCCTGAAATTCTTAATCTGAGCTATGACTAGGACTTTAAAGCAGTTATGTGTATCCGTATACAACTGTAGACACAGAAAGCCTTTAAGCAATGCACCGACAATCTATGCCTACATTAACGGTAATAATGCATGTTTTAATAAAATAGTAATAATGAATGTTTTAATTAAAACAGTAAAGAGAGCTGGGCGTGGTGATGCATAGCTTAAATTCCAGCACCCAGGAGACAGAGGCAAGAGAATCTGTTTCAAACCTGTCTCATTTAAAAAAAAGAAAAAAAAGTACAAAGAAAACAAATCTTAAAGTAATTTTTACTTATTAGTTTATGTGAAGGGTGGGTTTTTGTTTGTTTGTTTTTGTTTTGTCTTTTTCCTTGTTTGTATGTATGTCTGTGCACCTGCCTGGTGCCTACAGAAATCAGACAAGGGTACTGGGTCCCCAGAACTGGAGTTACAGTTTTAAGTTGCTATGTGACTGTTGGTAATTGAGCCCGGGGTCTTCTGGAAGAGCAGCCAGTGATCTTAACCTGAGCCCTCTCTCCAGACTCAGTAAAGAAATGTAGAAGTCTTTCGTTAACACTGCTTTATAGAAAAGGTGACATCCTCATACCCATCCAACCCCTACTTTCTCTCCACCTCTGAGAAATGGTCTTCTATGTTTGTATGACCTTGAACTTCTGATCCTGCTGCTGCTATCTCTCAAGTGCTGGCATGTACAGCGTGTACCATTATGTTGCGTTTACGCCGCTCTGAGGACTAAATCCCGAGCTAAGCACACTGCTGAGGTACAGCCTCAGCCTATATAGTTTTTTAATTATCAGTTTATCTTACTAAAGGCACGAACATGAAATGGAGAACCGCATTTTTAAAATTTGAACTGCTATGATCTGGATGCTTTGAGAAAAGCAATTCAGGTCGCTTGCTAAGCTCATGCCCTAAAATTAGCCCAGAGGTTTTGCTAGATGCCAGTGAGCTTCCTGCAGCCCTGGCTGGGCGTCCTAGTGCTTGTTTAGCAAATGTAACAGCTTCCACCTTGGTGAGCCCAAACCTAAATAAAAAGTCAATCTGCACATTTCCAAGAAAAACAAAAGAACCCCATTTCTATCCCCAAATCCACGAAAGAAAAACCTTAGTAGGAAGCACACACAGTTCAGTGGGCTAGAATTTAAAAACAGGAGAGCCTGCCAGCATTCCGAGTATTCAATAATAGCAGTGGTCACCTGGGGCAGCGGAAATAACATGGGAATGATATTTTGAGAGGTTCCTGGAATCAAAACACAGGTCAGATTTTTCCCCTTTCCTTTTGTTTTGAGGGGAAAATTAGTTACTCTCAAAGGGATCAGGAGACTTATTTTCTCAGACAGTGCTGTCCAAGCAGACTCCCACATCTGGCTTGAAACGCAAATAGTAAAAAAGTATCTCAAGATATCAACCAACTGATGAGACAAAACAGTGCACATTCAGTCTTTGAAATGGAGCGCACAGGCCTGAGGGGACAGACCTAAGAAAGGCCAAGGGGCCCACTGCTCTTTAGGGGTTAGTTATGAGGGATTGATGGGTGCAAGAGCATAGAAAACTGGTGACAGAGGGGCTGGAGAGGTGGCCCAGTGGTCAAGAAAGAGCTGTTCTTCCAGAGGGCCTAGCTCACAACCGTCTTAACTCTAGTCCTGGGATCCCAGCATCCTCTTCTGGCCTCCTCGGGCACCAGGCGTGCATGTGACACACATAAATACATGCAGCAAAATACCTGCACACATTAAAAACCAGCAAAAGCCCTGTCTGTAATTCCAGGTCCATGGGAATCTGATGCCTTCTGACCTCTGCTGGGGCTGCACCCACATGGTGCACAAACACCCAGCTTTCACTCTAGCACAGAAAACGGTGGGGACGACTGCTCCAAAGCTCTGCTCTGCTTAGAGTGCACATCCGTCTTGAGAGACAGTGAAGGCACACACTACAAATGCACGAGGAATGGCTGATGTAAAAGCCATTGCTTAGATATAGTTCTTATCTGTATAAGAACTGTAGGAAGTACCGGGGAGATTGAAATTACAAGGGATTGGTTGTTTAAGGACCAAATACAAAGGATTTTTGATTAACAAAGCTGTTCTGGTATCCAGCTCACAAGTCACAATTCCATATCTGAACAATGATTTATAATTAGCTCACGATCTTCTACCCTTCATATTTGATTATGAAGACACAAAGTGCCCAAATATATTGGTCACCCATTTTTAAAGACTTTGGAGTTCTGCTACTAAAAATGTCCCTGCCACTTTCGAGTTTTATCTTGGGCTAGTTAGCCCTGGTAAGCTAGTTTGTAAAGCAAAAACTAACACCATGACCAACAGATCCTGATATCCAAAAGTCAAGGAAAACTTTTAATTAAGTGTTGAAATAAAAAAGTACTTAGTACATTTATCTCACTTGCAGCCATTTCAAAGGTGTCCTTTTCATGAAAGTAGAAGGGCCATGTGTGGCGTGGGGAAGGAGTCAAAAGGGAGGCGTGTGACAGGAAAGCTCAAGGGTTTGAAAGCTGTGGAGAGGAGGATGGGGGGGAGAGGAAGGGGGAGGGCTGTGGGGAGGCAGGAAGAGCAAAGCCACCCTGTATGTCACAGCCTATGCATGGCGGAAGGCAAGGCGGCTCGGCAGGTTAAAGCACTTGCCGCCCAGACTGACTCCCGACACTTGCTTGTGTCACGCACGCACCACTCCCCACCGCACATTCTCACGAAGACAGTTATTTAGACTGGTCCATAGCAGGTAAGTCTTTCAAAACCTGTAGCACTTCTCTCTAAACTGCCTGAAGCGTTCAGTGCCTGCTCTGATTGTCAAATTCCTATTGTAAAAGCAAAATATTGATGCATATAACTGAAATAACAATTTTGTTACATCTCTAAAACTACAACCCCCCCAAAAAGGGGGAAATGATTGCACTAACTCAATAACAAAACCTTAAACTCTGGGTCTAGAGAAATGGATTAGTGCTGGAAGGACGCTGGTTCAATTCCCAGCTCCCACATGTCACTCAGAACCAGCTGTAACTTCAGTCCCAGGGGATCCGCCCTCTCATCTAGTCTCCACAGGCACTGCATGCATGTGGTGCACAGACATACACACAGGCAAATGCCCGTACACATATAATAAAATATTTAATAAAAAATATTTAAACCAAACGAAACCTTGGACCTACCTTCTTCTGTGGGATTGAATCCACAGATGTCACAGATACAACGGACCCACTTGTTCATGTCTTCCTCACTATCTGCCACCAAGTAGAAAATCCGGTCGATGGTGTTGATGTCAAAGATGTAGCTGTTTTCAAACTCCTTTTTGTTGAATGTCAAACCAGCATCAACTTGCTGACACAAATTTAAATCAATAATCCGGATGGGCTTCTTGGCGTGATCGTTTTTGTAATACTCTAAGACATCAGGGTCTCCGGTCAAACGGCCACTACGCAACACAAACCACCTTCTCTTCCACGCCTAAAAACAAGCAAAACACACACTTGCTGTCAGTCAAAATATTTTGAGGTGGAACACATTTATTAAGCTAATTTTATGAATGTACTGTCTGGACAAAAGTTGTAGTATCTTGTCTCAGTCCTCTCATGGTACAGCAAATGAAGCCAAACACAAGACCTCCTGTGTCTTCATCAACACCTAGAGATGTGTGCTCATCAGAGAGTATCTATTGTCTAATGCCAGCAGAAGCAACACGACAAGTGCTCCAGAACTTCTGAGTATCACAAATTTGCCACAATTACATAAAATCCATTTCTCTAGCACATATTTTGGGTTTAACCTACATACTGACCAAATTTTATATTTAGATTAGGATGGAGGTACTAGGAAAGTGCCAAAGGCAGTGACAGAGGACCCAGCGCTCTGTCCCATCCCCCTCAAAGAAGTAAAGAAGGTGGCCAGAAGACCGTGGCATGGAGTTCTGCTGATGTTCTAAGGACTGGGGAGGCACAAGGTTACAGACACACAGGAATGTAGCACTGTATTACAAAAACCCGTTTATTTAATTCAAATAAACAGCTCTGCCCTCAGACCTATAAAGGAATCTACAAATATTAAGCTTATACAGCAATGGAGAAGTAGAAGTCCAAAAACAGTATTACTTATGCAAGGCCTTCAGAGGAGCCTCTCTCTGGTTAGTGCCACCCCCACCCACACAGATTGACAACATTCTGTCTTTAAATACAGAAATGACTTTTAAAACTTTAATGGCTTGCAGGGAAATCTTTCTGAAATGCCTTACTACATAATTCATTGAACACAATTCCTCCATCCTCCGAGTGGCTCCGGCTCAGTAGTACAGGTGTCACCTTCTAGATGCCATGTTGGTGAGTGAGGGCCTTGGGGGCTGCTGTGCTGTGCAGGGTCATCAGCCCCGTACCAAACCAACCCACCGCCGCCGGGGGGGGGGGTGAGGTGAGGGGGGTGCTCAGTCCACCTAACCGTTATAGAGGGATGTGTGAGTGTGTGTGTGTGTGCACACGAGCGCGCGCGCGCGCGCGCCCCCATGGAGAGGGTGGAGCTCAACCCTGATCTTGTCTTGCTTTCTCTGGTCTGTAGCTTGCTAAGGCTGGCTGGTCTGTGAGCCCCAATGCTCTGCCTCTGTGAACTTTTCTGGCACTGGGCTTTTAAGCACACCCCTCCATGCCCAGGTTTTGTTTTGTTTTGTTTTGTTTTGCACGGGTTCTGGGGAATCTAATTCAAGGGCCAATGCTCGCGTGGTCAGTACTTTCTCAAGTGAACATCTCTTCTGCAACCTTGCTCTGCCTGCAATCCTTCAAGCGGGCTTTCCTCTGCTCCCCTTACATTCTCATCAACTATCACTTCTGTCTTCTGTCTCAGGGAGGCCAAGCTCTTCGTGTGTTCTCCTTCCAAAATGCCATCGTGTTTTCCTTCCCAACCTTCTAGGCCCTTCCTCCCTTGGCTACCTCCAGAGCTCCCAAAGGAAGTGAAGTTGTACAGTTTGGGGAGCAGTAAGTACACTCCATGGTCTCATTAAAACCTCATCAGTGCTTTCCAGACATCTCTGTGAGGAAAAGAGCCCCTGAACGGGGCACATGTGTGAAAACCATGTGCAAAAGAACTGCTCTAAGCCACTGCTGTGTGGTGGGAAAACTACAGAAGCAGAAGAGACTGTGTTCGTAGTCTTCCTGTGTGCCTTTGAGACACCATAAGGATCACTTTCTATATCCCATTTAACCAGATTTCCTCATTTGGATCTTCCTGTCACCAACATCCAAAAGGCCTTTAGAAACTGCCTGGGGCACAGTGGACCAGCGACCATGGTAGCTGAGTAGTAGCTACTACCTGAGACCTGAACTCTGAGACAGGAAACAGCAGCAGGGAGACACAGGACCTCTGCAGGCAGCACCTGCCACTTGTTTGTTTATTTTTAACATGGTCCCAATGTGAATGTTTGTCTCGGTCACAAAATGAGTCACTCTCATTGAATCTGGCACCAATGAAACGGGAAAACAAAAGCAATTACATAAACTCACACTTTAACAAGGCATATACAAAGGTTCTCTGGGTGGTGGGACAAAGCACCATTTAGTCACAGAATAAAGCCTGATGCTGACAGGAGATCTGTCATCAGCACCCTTGCTAATCACAGCACAAAGGCTTCTCTGTTTTGTCCGAGCACAAAAAGGGCCTGAATAAATCAGTCTTTGTTATCTGAGAATATCTGGGATTCTTAAAGTTTGTCCTATTTTTACCCCGCTGTCTCG
Organism: Apodemus sylvaticus; assembly: GCF_947179515.1. Lineage (NCBI taxonomy): Eukaryota > Metazoa > Chordata > Mammalia > Rodentia > Muridae > Apodemus > Apodemus sylvaticus. Next base: position 49,940,725 of record NC_067492.1, on the reverse strand, counting down.
GGAGCCCCAGAGACAGCTGTACACTGCCTTCCAGGCTTGCTTGAGTAACAGACAAAGCAGATGAGTTTCCTTGAAACCTTCAAAAGCAAATGCTCAGATCAATGTTAAATAAAAATCTTATGAAAAACCATTTAGACTATTAGACTTCCATGATGTATGGATAATGAAATAGTATCCATAAGGTAAGCTGAGAAAAATTACATAACAACCTATGGTGTGGTCATCATGTCTTACATATAACAATCACTTGAGTTTCAAGCCCACTAATCAATGTAGTACCAACTTCAGTGAATATGAATATTACTGAAGCTTTAGAAATACAATCCTTATACCGGTCTGTCTGCTTTCTACATGGGAGAGAGCTCAAGTTCATAATAACCCAGCTCGTATCTCCTCGAAGCTCCCCATCCCCCTTGGATCTGTCTCCTTTTCTGCCTTTGTCCCTACAACACTTGCTGCCCCCGAGCACACGAGCCACCCCGTACTCGTCTCGGCCCTCCATCTCGGGCTAGCTTGGGACCCTCCAGCCTCCCGTTCTTCCCAGTCACACACTGTGGTCCTGGGGGGATTAGGGAAGCCTTGTCTCTACCTTTCCTCCTTTTCCATCCCCCTGCTCTGAAGGGAGCTTGTATTAGCTACTGCTGAAGAAGCGGGTAAACCTTTTGAAGGACAATATGGACGCTCTCACATGCCCTACACATCCAGGGACACTGGGCTGAGTACAGTCTGCCGAGTCTACTCAAGCTGTCAGGAGACGATAGCATCCGTACATTTTCAACTAATTGGCTTTCAGCCTCTACACACATGGGAGGTGCCGATGAACCTCAGTTGGGAAGAACTCCGTATAAACACATCCACACTTAAGCAGATTAGGCTATGCTAAGCTCAAGGCAGACCTGTCACACTTTGGCAAGATCTAAAATAGGCTTCTCAGCAACGAGGCTAACAGTCTGGAATACATTAGCATGAAGGACAGATGGAGTCCCGTCATAAGAATTCACACCTGGACTAGCTCCTCACCATTCCTTGCTAAGCTATTAGCAAGTCTCTAGAACATACCCAATCACCCTAAGTGATGCTACGATCAGCTTTAGGGGAAATCACCATGCCTGCCATACACTTGTTCTAGGAGCCTTCTGTGGTTACAAATACCTGGAGGGAAGCGAGGCCTTCAGAACAGCAGCCATCATGATATACACATGTGCTGTACGTGGTGTGCCTGGGGTAGCCGACCTGTCTGCATTGGGTCCAAGTGCCTCTGAGATACTTTCCCAACTTGACTCAGGGCCATTCTTTTCTTTTCTTTTCTTTTTTTTTTTTTAAATTACTTTGGATCAGCAACAACAATTAACAAATTATTAAGGTCCTGAAAGCCTTGATACAGACAATCCAGTGTTTTCTGCCTACCAAGATCACCACCGAGAGCCAGTGAACTTGCTTAGAAGATGTCTGAGAAAGAAACCAGAGGTGGGAACTTAGCGCAGCCCAAGTGCCTGTTCCAGGACGGCACACGAGCCTGCATCTCCCAAACCAGGCTGCCTCCCGGGCTCTCTCCTCCACACCCTCACACTTCATCCCTAACCCAATGATCAACTTCCTTCAAATCCCATGTCAAGACATTCACTTAAGCCCCTAACTCAGCCCTGAGGTAGCAGCCCACACTTAATTGCATCACTCAGGAGGCAGAGGCAGGTGGATCTCTGTGAATTGGAGGCTAGCCTGGTCTACAGAGGAAGTTCCAAGACAGCCAAGGATACATAGAGAAACCCCATCTCAAAACAAACAACAAACAAACAAACGAAGCAAGCCCCCACACCCCTTCCCTGTAACGGCACGCGCTGTTCCGGGCCTCTGCTCTTGGTAGCCTGCACCTACAGGGCCCATCCACGGTTCCTTGCTCATGGAAGATAGGGAGAATTCTCTGGGATCCTCACTGGCTACCAAAACCTAACAAAGTTTCAGGGGACAAGATACAAATGGCCACAGATCTCTCCTCAACCTGCCCCCTGGGAAGGTGTTGGGGACAGCACCAAGTGGGACCTATTTTGTTTTGAAGTCTAATAAAAGGTACCACACACCTGATATTCTGTGGGCAAACTTTACATATCATCTCGGAAATCTATGAATTGTCATGAAGATGCTGGAGTTTTTGTTGTTTGGGTTTAGACTTTTAAAGTAGAGTTTCACATAGCTCAGGCTGGCCTCTAAATTGCTATGTAGTAGAGGATAGCTCCCGTGTCTGCCTCACAAGTGACAGGATTGCAGAGTTGGCCACCAAGGCTGGTGAGAACACTGAAGTATCTTTGTCTGTTTTTCAAGAGATTTCTTTGTGTAATCCCACCTGCCTCCACCCTGAGTGCTGTGATTAACGTGTATCCATGTCTGCCTGAGAACACTGGTTTTTTAAAAAAGATTTATTTATTTTTTATGCATATGAGCACACTGTAGCTGTCTTCACACACACCAGAAGAGGGCATTAGATCTCATTACAGATGGCTGTGAGCCACCATGTGGTTGCTGGGAATTGAACTCAGGACCTCTGGAAGAGCAGCCAGTGCTCTTAACCACTGAGCCATCTCTCTCGTCTGAACACTGGATGTTTTAAAGACAGGAGTTTTGTTAAAGCTTGAGGGCAGGAAAATGGTTAAGTTATGCAATACCTGTACTATGCAAACCATTTTAAAAATATGGAAAATATATTTGAAAATGCCCACAGGATAACTGCTAAAGAAAAGGGGAGGGTGTGTGTGCATGGTTCTTCTCTTTCTGTGATCCCAGCACCTGAGAAGCTGAGGCAGGAGGATTATAGGAATTCAGTCATTTGGGTTATTATCAAGTTAATTGTAGGCCAGCCTAGACTGCTGAGACCTTGTCTCAACCACAGAACGACAAAACCCAAGTTGCAGAGTTGTACAGAAGGAAAAGGAAGGGAGGCTGCACTGGTCTGGAATCATCTTGTCTGCATGCGTGCCCACAAGGTTAGAGAGAAGATATGGAAGCACGTAAATCCCAGTGCTAACCATGGTGAGTCTGTAGCAGGGATTAGCGCTTCCATTTATGAGCTTCCACTTATCGCCTTTATAATGTAAATGTTATATATTTTGAGTTTATGCGTAAAAAGACTTTGAAAAAGAAAATACATTTTTAAAAAAATATCCAGGCATGGTGTAGATAAGGGAAAAGCCTGTGCTGCCTGTAAATGCCGTTTTGTTCCTCTGCAGTTAGTGAGAGAATTTCATGTTCTCTCAGATAGAGAATTCCAGGATACATCTGGAAGCAGCCCAGTCAGGAACCGGCTTAGACAGAGGCTGGGTTTTGTAGGCTGGATACAGGGGTTAAAAACAAACAAGCCAACTAAAGCCAGAGACACTTAAAATAGACAGGCCCGTCGCCCCTCCCCCGCCCCACATCCACAGTGCTCTCAGTGCCTCAAGGGCTATGCCACTTAAAGGGCACACACTCAGATGTCTAAATATCTGAAAACATAAAGTACGTGCCTAGGGATTTGTTTTCTCCATTAAAACTACTAAATTTCCAAAACACTGCTCCAAGTGTAAACGAAAGGGAGAAAAACAAATTATCCATGAACAGGGACAAAAGCAGGCCGTGTGCTTGAAAATTCTCGCTTGTTTTCCAGGAAGCATTATTATCTTCTCTCCTCAAGCAAAATCAGGAAAAAGCAGGCTTCGTGGGAATTTCCACGCTGCCAGCTCTATCATTACGGCCGTCTGCTCCACACACAGAGAAGCCTAAAATTTCCTGTTTTCAAACTAGGCTCACCATTTTCCAGCCTTGTCCCATTTGTGCTAACTTTAGCTTAGTAATACAAACAGAAGAATACTGGAAAAAAAAAAAAAAACCAAAAAACTGCAGACTGATGCCTGGCTCCAGACTCCGGCTCCCACTGTCCAGTGAACTTCTGAAACATCAGTCTGCATGCTCGGCCTGGATGGAAGCAGGTTAGCCAAGTGTGGAGAGGGTGAGAGTCTAACAATGACCACCAACTACCTCAACAAAGTCAAAAACTGCTTCGAAGGCTGAGGTAGATTCAGTGTTCAGGTGGAGACCCAAGCAATCTACCTGACCAGAGCCAAAGGGTACATGAGGCCCAAACACGCCAGAGGCACCGTGGCGACAGAACCAGAACACTAATGACTGTCACAAACAGAGAGCTAATTTTCTGACTTCACTTAGATTTGGCTGCTGTGATCTGCAGCTGTCATGTGGACACTACAGCCTGAAATGACAATTCTGTAACTCATGTGCAAGACAGCATCTTAGCTCCAAAGGACGAGACCCACAATGATCACCCTCGGCACCACAAATGCATGCCACCCGGGTTACTGCCATTGTTATTTGGAAAACAAAAGATTTGCCTATGTAAACTGGTAGTTTTAAAAAATGGTGCTGATGTGGTGTCACACACATTTAATGCCAATACTTGGAAACAGAGGCAGACAGATCTCTGTGAATTCAAGGTCAGACGGGTTGCAGAGCAGTAGCGATATACCCCAGCGTCCATCTGTCCTGGGCCGGGGTGTGACTCAGTTGCTAGGGTGGCTGCCTAGGAAGCATGAACCTAGCACCTGGCATGTTGGCTCATGATGTGATCTCAGCATTGGGGATATGCAAACAGAAGCATCTCAGTCAAAGTCTAACTCTGCGCCGTAGAATGCGGTCTCCTAGCCGTGGCATGCAGTTATCCTCTAGAGTTCTCAGCAGCTGTGACTGTCTGTAGGCTTCTACACAGGCCTGGGACTGCAACACGAGCCACAGAGGAAGGCAAGTGCTCATGAGGGCCCTGCTCTCATCAAAGATGGCTGACAGTCCACATGGCTGGGAAGAAGAGAGACTTTTCCTGGTGGAATAGTCACGTGGCCGCTTGCAAACTGCCTGTGCCCCTGTAAGTAACCCTAATGAAGCACACTGGCTCACCCGGCTAGACTTGGGTGGGCCACATCTTCTCCCCAGCAATAGACTTCTCCCCAGCAAAGGTTACACAAAGCTACAGGGTGAATCTAAGATCAGCGTGGGCTATACAGGACCCTGTGTCAAAACTAAACAAGCCCCAAATCAACAAAACAACAACAACAAGCTCATCAAATTAATATTAATGAGCATCAACAGCAATCTTGATTATTGTTTTGTTTTGAATTTCTAGCTGGAAAAATGCTGAAGAGTCAAGAGTGAGTATTGATCTTCCAGAGGACCAGAGTTGAATTCTCAGCACCCATGTCAGACAGCTCACAACGTGTAATTCCTGCTTCTCTTCCAGCCTCCATATGTACCAGCATGCATGTGCACAAGCCTCCACATAAACACACACACACACACAGACACACACACACACACAAAAACATTAAAAAACCCCTATCTTTTGTTAAAGCCCTTGGATTTCTCAATCCCATTTCTTGTTCACCTACCCAATCCAAAATATTCACTTGTGGGGTAAAATGTGTGTTTGTTTTTCTGAGTTTTCAGCAAGATATAAAAAACAGACTTACTGTAAGGTGTTTTGTTTTGTTTGTTTCTGTGGCGTGTTTACAATGTATACTAAAGCAGAACCAGGTCATAGCTGGCCGGAGACGTGGGTCCAGTCAAGTCAAGTGCACATGCCGTTCCTGCAGAGGACCTGGGGTAAGTTCCTAGCACCTACATGACAGTTCATAATCACCTGTAACTGTAGTTCCAGGGGAATGCCATCTTCTAAACTCTGAGGGGTCCTGTACATGATACACCAGGCACAAACAATACCATAAAAACAAGTAAGTAAGTAATAGTATTTAAAATTGGGACACAGTTCAAAACATTACTTTCCTGTGAATCACTGAAAGCATTAGCAAGCCAAATTTCCAAACAAATTGCCATAACAGTGTGAATATGAAGTAGGTCTGCATGGTGCCCAACGCCACTTTCTCCTGAGTGCACTACTCAGTGTAAGGCTTCCAGGCTAAAGGTATGAGGCAATTATGAGTTTCCTTGGGGAAAATACTTCCAGAGAGATAAATCACGCTCTCTAGAGTCACCTGTTCAGGTACTGTTTCCTGCAATATACAAAGTAATTGACCTCATCAAAGACAACCACCAGGGACAAAGCAGAGCTCGGAGACAGCAACCCCTTCACAGAAGGAAGTAAATTCTCTAACACAGACACGGAAGGCCCAGCGCGTGACTGGGATGCAGGCATGGCTCCTCCAGGGATGTTCCAGTCATGGAAGCAGCAGAGACGGCACGAGCTGGCCATCAAGAAAAGCTGCTGACGACTTTTACCTCCTTTTGTACTAGCGGGTCCATTCTAGGCTGAGGCCCAAACCGAGCCCCGCCTTCCTGTTTCCTGTGGGCTTTCCACTGCCCCCTTCACCACACCGCCGCCTCACAACCTTTGCCCAGCAGGAACAGAGCACAGCGGACTGAAGGTAACGGCAACAGCAAGGACCTGTGTACATGACAGTGTTGGAGGTCAGGCCACAGCCGGTGTAATGAGAGAGCGGGTGTGGTCCTTAGGGTCTTCGGCCAAGTGGCAGCACTTGGTCTATCTTCAACTGGAATCAAAACTATGGCCAAAGTCACACAGTTTATAGAGACAAAGCGAACCCCACCAGACAGTGCCCTACGTGCAAGCACACTGGGCAGTTAATGCTACACAGCCTACACACTGATAGGCTCTGAATGCATTGGAAACCTTGGAGACACTCAGAGCCATTGACAGAGAGGAGTACTTGAGGTGCAGGCAACAGCCACAACTGCCTCTATTGGCCAACTTAGAAGTTCACTAAGGTCTGTGAAAGCTAAAAATAACCACATCAACATGTTTACAGCATTTAAAAACTGCAGGATCCACACAACCATCTAAATATAGCCCCTGAGTTCAGACTGCAGGGGCTGGCTCTGGGTTTGCGCACACGCCTCTGGACATCCCACAAAAACACCACAGATACTCACATTTCGCTGTTTTACTTTAAATGTGCCATCGCTGATGTTTAACAAGAATGAAGGAGGAGTGGACTGAGAAGGGAAGGAGCAGCAAAGAGGAAGAACGCCACTTTGCCTCGCGTTAACTAACAACGCAAAGCCCGCTCCCAGGACTCCATGGAGGAGCCTGACCTCTGTGGAGTGTCCTGCTTGTATTTTTCCATTCGGCACGTCCACTGTCCACCCCAGCGCTCCCTAACTGCTTCCCTGTCTCCATTCCTCACACAGAAGATAAGCAATGGAGAACGGACACACGGAAGTCCCCACACACCATCTGACACATGCTCGCAGGCATGTGACACCCCAATTGGAACTCTGATCCTGTAATTTTGTTTGCTTTTGTTTTTCTATACAGGTCTCACTATATAGCCCCAGCTGTCCTCAAACTCAGAGGTCTGCCTGCCTCTGCCTCCTGAGTGCTGGAATTAAAGGTGTGCACCACCACATCAAGCTTCTAGTTTTGTTCTTGAGAAGCAGGATGTTCTCAATTGAATTGAGGAAAATATTTCCAATAAAAGCCCTAAAACTGTTCACAGTGGGATCTCAAGGGCAGCCTGCTATGGGCTAACGTTCTGACACCGTTGACTTAAACTGTATCTCTCTGTAGTTTTAAGAAACCTTAAAAATTTAGCAATTGTTGAGAGAGTGAGAGAGAGAGAGAGAGAGAGAGAATCCTTTGTCAAAGCTCAGCCCTATACTTCCAAATGACAAACAGCAAATATCTGCATCTCTTAAATGACCCTGGTGGAATTTTCATTCTGAAAGTTGTCCAGTGTTTCGGAAAAACATTCTGAGTGTTATGGTTCTGCAGGTAGTACTGTTTTCTTTATCAAATTTACTTTGAAGAAATTAATAGTAAAACTGATAAGTTACAGTGCGAATATAATAATATTACAATAAATAACACTTTTCATCTTGCGATCGGGGTTTTATTCACGCACACATACATGCTTTCAGGTACCTAACTGCTGGCATTTCCTGCTTCAGATGGAGCTTCGCAGATGCCTGGTGGGTAACCTGCACTGAGCTACACCCCCAGCCATCAGTCTTTGGAGACTGGGTTCTACTAAGCAGTGTAGGCTGGCGTTGAACCCCCAACCTTCCTGTCCCAGCTTCCAGGGGCTGCTGGTGCACCGTTCTAAGCAGTTTGTAAAGGACAGTCAGGACTGGGAAATTCACAGCACTACCCTCACCATGAATTCCCCCTTCTGCCCCCTCACAGCTTGATCCTCTCAGCAAATGGCCTCCAGGGCCACCGTTCCTACCACGTGTGTGACTCCGGACTCCTGTCCTCATTCAAGCTGATCTACTCTCAGATTATTATTATTCACCCCAACACACAATAACCCAACAAAATGGGGTGTGAGTGAGAGAATTTAAGATCTGCATGCACGGAAGAACAGTAAGCACCCAGATAGTGAGCAATAAATGACCTTTAGGGTGGTGCATGCGACAGAAAGGCAAGAGACACTGTGTCAACGAACTGCCGAACTGCCACTGAACTTGCTTATTTTATTTTATTTACATTTCAAGTGGTTTCCCCTTACCTGGTCCCCCCGAAACCCTCTCCCCCTCCCCCTGCTTCTGTGAGGGTGTTTCTCCACTCACCCACCCAATTCCACCACTGAACTTTTATAGATAGGAATATACCTCAAATACAGGAAAAGCAAACTGAAAACCATTATATGAAGCACAACTTGCCCCAAGTGTCTGGGGCATAGTGAATGAAGACATGTCTGCCCCCTAGTGGAGTGCCCACAAGCAGGGACCACACACAGCAGGCTTGCTCTGAAAACAAAGAAAAGAATCTGAAAAATAAGCTGCACAGTGGCAGAATACGAGACATAAAGCCAGAGGGGGCATCCATCGTCTACAGACCTGCCACTCGAGAAAAGGAAGGTGACTGTGGCAGGCACCTGTGACCCGGAGACTTAACATGTCTACACCGTGAGCAAGCCGCTTCCTCCAGCACCTTTGGACAGTGATCATTACCTCTCGGGGTTGGGTCTAGATACTGCTGGATTTCTCTACAGATAAGCTAACGGGTCACTGGCATGCGAGCATCCAGGCATGGCCCCTCTGTTTTTGTTTTATATGTGTCCCGAACATGAATAATTAAAATAAAAGCATTTGCATAGAGGGCTCTGGAGGGCCCAGGTTTGTCTCCCACAGGTGCAGGCAAAGTGAGTCAAGCTAGGCACGGCAGCAGCAAGGTGGTGTGGCTTCTCCAGACGCACATCTATGTCTGTGGGGATCTTTCTGAGGAGAACGGGATGCATTGTTTGCCTATGACCTCATTCTCAACCACAGCTGCCTTTTGAAGCCAGCAGCTCCTTTTATATTAGAGTTCCTCATTAATACACACTCAGTTCCTGACGGACAGGACAGACAGGGCTGCTGACTGGCGTACACAGCCCATCTGGAGACTCCTCCCCTCGGGATTCGAGGCCTGGGTTTCCAAGACAGACAGCCGCAGCTACACGAGAGACATGTACAGAACAAAACACTCGGCCATACAAGAGGTGTGTATACAACACCACCCAGAAAGATGCCCAAGGTAAGACACAAGTAGAAGATGTAGTTCTGGCCTTAAATGATGGGTGGCTCTTGGTTCCTAAGCAACCTGTCTCCAGACACAATTCTAAATTTCTTCCCATATTTAAGGGCACATAAAACTCCTTCTGCATCAGTAGGAATTCCACTTCTCAAAACTGTACAGCAGTCAAGTGAGAAAAGGCATACAACAATATTCTAATCAAAGTACAAACCAGTGCTTGCTTAATTAACCATTGTATCACCTTCTAGCAAAGTATACTGGTCCAATCGCTTCAGCAGGTTCTAAAGGTGATCAGCCTTACTGATCTGCAACCACGCTGTGTACGGATGCAGTCTTAGCAAGATTCCTTCCTACCAGCTTTTCTGAAGGACGAGCTGAACTGGCACAGATGGAATGAATACACAGAGCCTGTATATACGCCAAGCAAATGCCCAGGACAGAGGAAGATAAAGGCTGGATTTTCTTGCTTTTCAACTGTTGAGAGAGTCACAAGAGATGACGTCAAGAAGTTCTGAATCCATCTTCCTCTCTACTCCATTTGAACCTAAATCCTTCAGCAACAGGACACACCATGGAAGACAGAAGGGCACACCTATCTTCACTTGGGATCTCTACAAGAAAAGCAAATCTCAGCCAAGACAGCCCCCCCCCAAAAAAATTTGTTTCAGTAAAAGAGGTTCATGTGTCAGGAGGAAGGAGGTGGGGGAATTTCCCCAGCTCGCTGTTCTTAGATATAGCTCCCTGAGTTGATTTTTTTTTCTTGTCTCTCTCTGTCTTCCTGCCAAATTATTTATGGTTGGGGAAAACAGCTCAAATAATTCGCTTTCTTAAAATTCACTATATTTAGAGAATGATGTCACCACAGTTTGAAACACATGATTTAAGTCCTAAAGCATGCTTCTGTGTCTAACTTCATGTTCTGGAGTCGGTTCAAATTATTCATTAAGATGAGTAACAAAGAACAAAACACAGCAGTCGCAGCTGTTGCATTTGGATGTCTGATTCGCCACAAGTGGTGTATTTATAGTTAAACAGCAAACTGGGCTAAGGGAGCTACGCGGGCAAGCTGCTCTCACTCCTCGGTAGTTATTCTGCAAAAAAATCATGCAAATCATTCATTCAAGTTCATAAGTTTTATAAACGTGTTTGTGCACATGTGTGGAGGTCAGAGGACAACTTTGGAAGTCTCTTCTCGCCTTGATCTTTGTTTTGAGACACGGTCTCTCTTGCTTCTGCTGACATGTTATAGACCAGGCTAGCTGGCTCCAGAGCCTGGGGTCTCCCGTCTCTCCTATCTCACATTAGGAGGACTGGAATTATAAATATTCTCCAACAATCTAGCTTTTTTATATGAGATCCAGGAATCAAACCCAGGATATCATTTCTCTGACATCCAAGAATTAATTTCTTTTAACATAAGAGTGTTAGTGATTTATAGGTTCTGAATTAAACTTCTTTCACCAATCATAATTTATAAAAACACTGAGGGCACAAATTGTTAAATATTAATATTAAATAACATGTACCAAATGTAAATGTTTACCTTAAAATGTTCTACAAAATCTATACATACACACAGCATCAAGTAGTATAAAAGGGCTTCCGAGGTGATACCATAATCTCTGTCACAGGCATCCTGGTCCCCAGTTTTAGACAAGTGTGCCTAGGCTCTGAGTTCTCTTTGTGGATAGCCATCTCCCTTTCTGGCTAGCCTGGGTTTACTCCTCCTCTCTTTACGTCACCTGCCAATCTCTGACCATCTATCTGTTTGTGGGGAGGGGTGGGCAGACTAATTCCCTTCCTTCCAAAGGTGTCACCTGTGTCACCAGACTGCTGTTCAACTGCTCTGATGCCCACCAGACTTAATAACAGGTTTTCAAACTGACACTTATTGTCTGTATTTTTCTTTCCCGTGTCCCTCAAGTCATCTAAACCAAAGATGGTATTTGAAATATCTGCAGTAAATTCATTTTATGGTGAATATGCTAGAAATGAAGGAAGGGAGAAGGAAGAAAAGAAGGAAGGAGGGAGGAAGAAGGAAGGAAGGAAGGAAGGAAGGGAGGAAGGAAGGGAGAAGGAAGGAGAAGATGTATTACAAGTCCAACAACATGTTTAGCTGCAACCCATCATGCTAGACCTCTTTTGAGGCTTTGTAACCCACCTTCCCCTTCTAAGCGTGGCTTTCCTTCCAGTGCAAGGCGGAGGCAAGCCACACTTAATCTGCTCTTTATTCCCCTAGTCTTAGAATGCCTAAGTCCCTGGCACCGTTAGTGTCATCTACTCCACCCCTCCTGCTGTTTCTTACGCCCTTGGACTGCCCCTAGGCCCATCTGTTGTGCTTTTAACCATCAAAACTTGTGTACCACTAGCTGGACACCCCCCCCCCACACACACACTTTTTTTTTTTTTGAAACAGGGTTTCTCTGTGTAGCCCTGGCTGTCCTGGAACTCAGAAATCCACCTGCCTCTGCTTTCCAAGTGCTGGGATTACAGGCGTGCACCACCACTGTCCAGTGATATTTTCCCTTTTAATTCTAGAATTCGCATCAGTTTTCAATCAACAGTGCAGTCACAGGGTGCATTTTCCCTAGGTCCCAAGAAGGTCTAGAATTATATTTGCTTCTCTTCTAGTCTAGTGTCCTTGTTCTGTTCCTCATGTCAATCAAGGGTGAATGGTCTCAGAGTGAGGCTGCTGGGGTTTGAATAGGAAGGGTCCTCCACAGGCTCACGTGGTTGCAGACTTGGTCCCCAGCTGGTGGCGCTGTTGGGCGAGGTTACAGAACCTTGAGGAGGCAGAGCCTTGCTGGAGGAAGTGGGGCACAGAGCAGAGCTGAGGCTTGCAGTGCTACACGCTGGCCTCACTTCCTGTTCTCTCTCCATGCTCCCTATGTGTGGATGCAGTTTCTTGTTGTTGACCCCAGGAACCACCTCTTCTCCACCATGATGGACTCTGACCCTTAAGAACTATAAACCAAAATAAACTTGTTTTCCTGTAAGCTGTTTCATTGATCAGGGTATTTTATAACAGCAGCAGAAAAACTAATATGCACTCCGACCAATGCATGCACACACTTAACAATTCTGTGCAGGTAGGTTCTGCTGGAATCTACCTTTTCCCCTTCTCCTCTCAGGAAGGGGAAATCAGAAGCTTGACCCATGAGCCAGCAGATCCCTACAGCATGCCTAGTCTATCCAGGGCCTATGAAGGGTGTGGAAGTCAGGCCTTAAAGGACATATGATGTAATGATTAATTGTGTTTTATAATTCGCTTTGTGTGAAGGAGAAGTTGTTCAGGTCTTGCTGCACTATCATCTTAGAACGAAGAGAACAGCACGCTTTGCCAAGTGCTCTCAGATAGTCTTAGAGGTTACGAGTTCTGACGAAGCCTTCGCTGCCTGGGTTGCTACGTTCTAACCATCCTGTCAAGTCACCTTTTGCCCTGGGAAAACATGAAAGCCTGAGTTGAACTTCCCTCTGGCATATTCCACTGCTTATTTGTTCAATGGAGATCATTCAAAATTTACAACATTCTTTTCAGCGAAAATGGATCTAAAATACTGCCAACCGACAGCTTGCCCCACGTGGGAGAGGGATTTTATTGGGAATAATGGGTTATATTTATTTACTCCATTCATGCTCTCCCTGATTCCAGAACTATGTGTTGAGCACTGACAGTGGCGCTGTTGTCATGGCTGGAAGGGATCGAATGGAGCAGTGTGTGTCTGCCTAGCAAACCCGAGCTGGAGCAGAGGACGCAAACCAACACAAAACAACTGATCTTTAAATTAAGTCTCTAAGTGCCACAAAAGAAAACTCAAGCTTCTCTGTACAGTCCAACCGTCCTTAAATCATCCTAAGGACAGGGAGAAAGTCCTTGAATGTATTGCAGCAGGACCTAACCCCTTGACACGGTCCCTCTGGGAGAAGACAATTAGCAAGCTCTTAGGCTCAGATCCTGGGAGCTGCACAGGCTTAAAAGCTCTGCAACCTCGTCCTCGCGACTGTCCCCATCAGCTAATAGGATGAGGTAATCAACGCGCTGCTTCACTGTAATCCTCACACAAGGCCATTACTCCAGTCCCCTGACATCATCAAACGCCCCTCCCTGGCCACCCATCACTCCACTCCAATATCCATCAACAGTGTGTTCAGCTGGAGTGAAAAGGAGGAGGGGGGAATAGTACTATATTAAATTAAAAAAAAATTCTAAACAACTATTTGTCCTTTCCCTACTGGAAAGCCCAAGTGAGGAAATGGGTACCAGAGAGGACAGACATTCAGGCATTCAGACATTTATCAAATGTTTGATGACAACAGTGACTGAGTGATTAGTCAGGTGTCTTAAAAACTAAAGATGCAAAATACGATGATTATGCAACATGGGGCTCGGAGGCAACATTTACTACCTATGGTGACTCAGCGCCGTGGTCACACGGGACACTGCATGGCCTCGGGGATGCTGACATGGGACACCCCCCCCCCAGGAGCCCCCAGCTTCCCCGAGATACTCCCTCTCTCCCGCCACCCCACTGTCTCCTCTCCATTTCTCACAATCACATAAGTTCTTCTTTTGCTTTACCAAAGCACTTCATCAAAGGACTTTTCTGTTTGCTTTTCCGAGGCAGGGTCTTTACTACACAGGAAAGGCGGGCCTGGAATGCATTAATCTCTCCCCTGACCCTCAGTGCCTCCATGATAAGCCAGTAGTGTGTCAACACACCAGCACAAACGACCTTTGACTTCCCTTAACTGAGAAAGCATCTCTGCTTTCTGCTCATGTCTCCTTTTCCCCCCTCAAGCTTATTTTTCACATGTGAGTGTAGATTCAATGTGATTTTGTTTTTCAGGAAAGCATTCACAATAGAAAAACAAAAACAAAACAAAACAACAACAACAAAGTCTTCCCTTCTCAATGTAGGAACCACAAACTGGGTCAGATAATTCGGATGTGTACCAGCGAAGACCAAGGATGGATTCAGAGGCTTTTTCAGGGCTCTCTCCAGCACGGGAACACTGATTAACATTCATTGAGCACTCATTAATCCCAGACATTGTTCTGAGCACTTTATACATTAAGTTAGTCCTCACCACAAACCCAATGAGGCAGGCTATAATTATTCCCAATTACAGATGGGAAAACGAGTCACAGAGAGATTAAGTAATTTGCCCAAGTCAAACTGGAAATGGTAAAAGCAAGATCTAAACCAGCATTGGCTCAAGAGCCTACGCCTCTAACCACAAGCATTTTGTCTTCAATGGGTAGCATTTTCTAAAGGCTAACTACTGTGAATATCTCTCATGTTCTTTTTTTTATATAGCCCAGAACTTAGACAAAACCAGCCCAGCAGTCCACTTTGCTGATCTCTAGTCTACAATTTCTGTGTGTGTTTGCATATTCATGTTCATGTGTGGTGGTGGTGTGTGTATTCTAGCGTAAGCACTTGTTAATTTGAATGTGTGCACATGTTGGACACGTCAGTGCATACAGAGACCACAAGTCAGGGCCTTGCCTCCTCTCTGCTCGCTCGCCTTTGTCTGTGAGACAGGGTGCTCAGTCACTAAGGCTGAGGCCCACGCAGTTGGAAAGCTAAGAGCTGGCCAACTGGTACAGGGACCTACCCCAACTCCTCACCCCACCCTCCCCTCCTCCCAGGGGTCCCTGGCTTGCTCAGCAAAGCCTGGCCTTTTTAAAAGCATTCTGGCGATCCAAATTCAGGTCCTCACACTTGTGCAGCTAACACATTACAGACAGAGCCATCTCCCAAGCCTCGTAATTCCTATGAGCCGGTCTACTCTTTTGACAGACACCTTCAGATGGAAACAAGCTTACACGTGAGATTCCAGGCAGCTTTACAGTCTACCACCCAGGACCCAACAGCAAACGACTGTGCAGGTACAGACCAGGAGAGGAAACGTTAACATCCAAATCCAAGTACCGTCTGTAGTCCATGGATGCACACAGGACAGACAGCACCCCTCCCCCATAAGAACCAGGTGTAATGATCACAAATGAGCAGAAAGAGTCAAAATAAAAATCAATGACTGGGCTGGAGAGACAGCTCAGCGAGTAAGAGCACTGACTGCTCTTCCAGAGGTCCTGAGTTCAAATCCCAGAGCCCACATGGTGGCTCACAACCATCTGTAATGGGATCCGATGCTCTTTTCTGGTGTGTCTGAAGAGAGTGACAGTGTACTCCTATACATTAAAGGGATAAATAAATTTAAAAAAAAATCAACGACCAAGTTTCACAGCAAAACTTAGTTTCTCTACCTGTTGGACTTCATATTGTGTTGGCATCACTTGCTGATATAACCAGTGTCTGTATACTTAAGAATTAGTCTTTACTTGAAATCTCTTATAAATGCTGGCTCATTGTTTCCTTATCAAACTATTATCTATGATGTCAGAAATGAAGTAAAGCTAATATGTCCGTGCTCCTGGCGCTGAATGCCACCAGCTTGGGTTCTCTTTGGCTGTTGGAGAGGATCCACTTACCAAAACAATAACCTCTGCGTGCGCTCTCACCCTCGCAGTGCAGTACGATGTCTGACATTAATTTTCTTAGGTTACATATATTTTACAACAACTTAAATGTCTTTTAAAAATAAAAAGTTCTAGACCCGGGAGAGGGCTCAGCAGGTAAAGTCACTTGACACTTGAGGCTGGTGACCTCATCTTGGTCGCAGGGACCCATGTCAGAGTGTCCTCTCATCTCCACACCCACTTCAAGTTGTTCCCCAAGAATAAGTATTTATATAAAATTTGGCTAATTTTAGTTAGTGAGGGTTGGTGGTTCTTAGGTGCTAAGAAACTGTCTCACTTTTACTTTCCTTCCTATTAAATTGGGGCCATCTGTTTAAAGTAACAGCAGTTATTTTTAGCAGTTAGACAAGAGGGTACTTATAAAAACCAGAACAGTCACCTCTTTTCTTCCACATCACCCCCTTATCCAGCGCTGGGCTTCATGCTCACACATGTTCCAGGGTGCTAATGCCACACACACTGCTACAGATGGCTCTAACCTCCACCCCCCAGGCAGCAGGTCACGAATCATCTTTTCCCAATCCTTCTGTTTTCAGCAGTTTTTAAGCATGGAAGAGGAAGGAACTTGAGGTCTTTACTGGCATGTGACAGTATCTGCTGACAGCGCTCATGGCACAAGTTGTCTGTTTTTAAGAATTTGTGTGTCTCTAATGAGGCAAGCTGTTTACTCTCTACTTAATGTCTAACCCGAATTCCTTCCTTCGAGATGCAGAAACTCGTGTCTCCTGGTGGACAGTGACACGAGAAAGGAGATGACGGTAAATACAGGTGTGATTGTCCCCTTTTTGCACAGCTGTGATCTGAACAAGGAAAGTCAAGACCCGCAGTCTCACGCCTTCCCAGGCCCCGCCTTCCCTCCAGTACTTGGAAGGAACTACCCTGCTTCTATAAAGTTTCTTTCAGAAGCCAATGTACTTTGCCCTTGGCAAAGGTCAGATACCGGGTCAGGCTTACTCCAGAGCAGCCTCCCGAGGTGTTGTCGCTCCTCCAGTTAGTATGTTAACTGGACATACTCAGAGCTACAATCTGATAGCTGGAGACAACATATAATGATCAAGTCATAGCAGTGAACATATGTGCTCCTTAAGTATCACATTTCTTTCAATTAATGTGATAATCACCTGCGTGTGTGGGGCACAATGCAATGTTTCAACGCATGCATGTAATGTATACTGACATAACCAGGGTCGTTAATGTTTCTGTTTTTTGTGGCTGCACAATTCACAAGATCTGGAATCCATCTAGATGACCACTGGTATGACGGATAAGAAAAAGTGACATATCAATTTCATGGATGTATGCAATGGAATATTATTCAGTTATTAAAATGATATCCTATGATAGGCACTGAAACTGATGGAGCTGGAAGTTAGTTAACTAATTAGTTAATGTTAAGTCTAGTTAGTCCAATACGGGAGGGTAAGTGTCACATGTCCTCTCTTACAAGGGGACACCAAAGAGTCCAAGACATGTACAGCAGTGATCGTAAGAGCCCAAGGGCGCTGGCAAACAACTAGTAGCCAATCACAGTCAGGGAGAATTAGAACGTTCTAGAACGCCACAGCACAGTGGAGGAGATACAGGATATAACAGCTAGGAAGTATTTTAGACACTTTAGGAGAAGTCCTGGAAGGCTCTGAACACAAAACAATGAGAAGCAGGAGGTTCTGTCAGTGCAACTGGGGGAGAAGGAAGAGGGGCCTGGCTAATCGACACTTGTCTGTGTGCTCACAAAGGCATCCTCAATCCTTTTGGAAGCAGAGTCTCATGTAGCCCAGGCTAGCCTTATATTCCCTATGCAGTTGAAGCTGCCCTTGAATTTCGCATCTTGCCTCCAACTCCCAGGATTATAGTCATGCTGAGTCACTGTAATCCAAGATTTACCCCCAAATTTAAATTCAATAGTCCAAGGATTTATGTCATGGGAGATCCAGGGCCGGTGGCACACAGCTCTGCGATTCCTTGCCCTGACATTTAAATCCTTACCTGAAATGCTGTTTTAATACATATTTCCTCCACTGTGAATGAGCAGTAACTGGACATACAATAACCCAGGTAGAAGGGATACGTCCCAGCCAGAGGGCAGTCAGGTGTGGACAGATAACTTGAATCTCTCAACAGACACAGAATAGCAAAAATGTACCTTTTCTAGGTCTGGGCCTAGAATTCAGGGTAGACATTAAGTAGGAAGTAAACTGCTTGCCTCATAAGAGACACACACATTCTTGGGGTTTTTTGTTTTTGTTTTTGTTTTCTCGAGACAAGGTTTCTCTGTGTAGCCCTGGCTGTCCTGGGACTCACTCTGTAGACCAGGCTGGCCTCAAACTCAGAAATCTGCCTGCCTCTGCCTCCCAAGTGCTAGGATTAAAGGCGTGCGCCTCCACCGCCTGGCGAGACACACAAATTCTTAAAAACAGACAAGATGTGCCATGAGCACTGTCAGCAGTTTGACTTCGCAAGCCTCCCTCTGCCTTCAGTTGAGACCCAGGCACAGCACACCCTAACTCCTACCATGAAGATGGCTTCTACCAGAGGCTGGGAGACTGAACAGACGAGGAACTGGAATCCTTGAGTTCAGCTCTGCCAGCGGCACGCTCCGGGGCATGCGGGCAATGTCCTCCCTATCAGGGCAGCAGGTAGTGCAGGTTAGCTGCTTTGGGTCAGATTTGGAGGTCTCTGTGCAGCAGCCCAGGAGTCGGCCGTCATGGTTGGGAGCAGCACATAGTACACGTCAGACTGTCCCGTGGACTCTGTCATACGTGAGATAGGGCACAAGCCCTGCTATTATTCCCTGCTTTGAAGTCAAGAAACAGACATGGCAGGCTGGATGTCTTACCGTCCCCTCAAAAATAGCACGGGCTGGTACAACGATGAATGGCAGGCCTACAGGCCTGCTTGGAGCAGAGCGACCAGCGGAGGACTACTGAGGGCGCGTGCGCAGGGAAAGCAAGCGCCTTGTTACACAGAATTGCTCTCTGACATTTTAACTCTGTGGACGCTCTCATGTATTCGGGCCAGAAACATTAGCTTAGAATTAAGGGATTTATATTTGATTTGTTCACATATACTGCTTACGTTTTATTACATTATAAGAGTGTGTTCGCACGCATGCACGAGCGCCTTGTGGCACACAGTGGCAAGCACCTTTACCTGCTGAGCCACTTCACCAGTTCCCTAATCTAACTATTACGGTCCAGATTTATGTAAAACTCAAAACTTTGAAGGAAGCAGCCCACACAGAAACAGCTTCAAGAGGAAACATTTTTACTGTTCATAAATTCTGTGGAGGTTGCTGAGTGGTGGTGGTGGCGGCAGTGGTGGTGTGGCGCACACCTGTAATCCCAGCACCTGGGAGGCAGAGGCAGGCGGATTTCTGAGTTCGAGGCCAGCCCGGTCTACAGAGTGAGTTCCAGGACAGCCAGGGCTACACAGAGAAACCCTGACTCAAACAAACAAACAAACAAACAAGCAAACAACACAATGAACTTATTCTGCCATCTGTGTCCACTACAAAAGGGCCATGAAGTGAGGTTACACAACACGGGCTCTCCTGATAAAAGGCGGCTACACACCATTACTCTCCCAAAAAGCAGGAGAGATGCCAGAGCGACATGGACAGCTGAAGGACGACGGGGTGCAGGGGGGCTGCCTGGAGGAGAGAGAGCAGCCTTCTGTCTTTTCCTCCACACACACAAAAAATCACTCTGCTTGGGAATCCTCTCGTCTTCCAGAGAGCTGTGATAATTAAGTGCCAAAATCACCTAACTTATCCCCTCAACAAACGTGCACTGAGCACTGACTGTCTCCAGAGTGTTCTGCCTGCACTGCATGCACACTGGCAAGTGGGCTGAGAAGACAGCAGAAACTTTGACCCATCCATCTTGACTAACTTCACCTTGAGAAAAACTCTACATTAATTTGCTTTTGTTCTTCAACACCTCGAGTCAGAGAAGCATAAGGAACAGGGCCTCTTTGCTTTCCTTCTTTGACAGACAGGTGGGGCCTGGGAGACCCACTGTATTTAAACAGCTTCAAGCAGCACAGTGGACTCAGCAGAAGCCCTGCCACCCCACCCCAGGGACTATCTTTCCTGCTGATCTTTGTAGAAGTTCCAGGCTATCCACCTGCCTTTCAAATGCTGCGGCCAAGCCCACCAGGTTTTAATTAATAAGAGGTGAGTGAAGGGTCTGAGCTCTTTGCCAGCTGGAGCAAAGCTTTCACTATCTTTCTGTCTTCTCGTTGTCTGCTTGGTTATGCAGACCAAGGAAGAAAGAGGCAGCGCACAGCGCCAACCCTTTCTATCCAGATACAAGCTCCCCTTACCCTTGGCTAGTGGCTGTGGAAACATGAAAGAACACACAAGACTCCAGCAGTGGGTAAGGTCCTGTCCTTCCAAGAGGGACCTTCCATGAGCTGCACTCTCACTCACAGGGAACTCAGCTTTTACAATCCTCCTTATGTGTCTCCCTGGCACACCCTCAAGCTGGGGAAAAGAACCTGGGTGCAGAGCGGAGCTACTGTCTAAATCCTCCTATGGAGCCATTCACTTGCCATCAGCCCCCTCCTCTGCCCAATCACGAAGAAAGCAAGGGATAACACAGAACACACTGCGGGGTGCAGGGGAACTATGACATGCTGCCTTGGAAGCAGAAATTCACAGGAGAACTTAAAAAAAATCCTTTGTGTATGTGTGTGTGTGTGTGTACCCACAGAGGCTAGAGAAAGGCATTGGAACCCTAGGAGATAAAGTTTAATCAGTTGTAAGTTGCCTGGTGTGGGTGCTGGGAACTGAGCTCAGATCCTCTGAAAGAGCAAGTGTTCATTTCTCTAGCTCCCCTAAACAACTTTTTACATGCTCTTCACCCTCACCAAATAACTTCCTGCCTTGCTCCAGAAATGTATCTCTGAACACTGCTTCTTCAACATTTCCTTTAACCAACCATCCTTTCTGCTGACTATCAGTCTTAGGAAGCACAAAGTCCCAGCTAGGTCTTTTCAAGGCAATGGCTCAGTTTACCAACCTGCCAAGTGTGGCACAAACTATTGGTGACTCCTATAATTTCATTTCTCCATTTTCCCTAGCAGAAGTCTATCTGGTCTCAGGGAACTGGGTTTATCCACTGTACTATGAAAGGAGACACAGACCCTCCAAGGGGATGGCTCTATCTCAACATAATTTGCAAGCACAGGCGACACCATTTGCACCACCGATCCCTCATCCCTATTCTGTGCTAACAGAACATGTGTGCTAACGTGTGTATTTCACAGCCTCCCTTGCAGCTAGCTATGGTCAAATGACTGTTGTGCATAAGTGGATGTGAATGAAGACAGTCACACAAATCTAGACCATCCCTCTTTTCTTGAGCTGAAATTAGGAGAACCTATGTTTGACTGGGAAGGTCGGAGCAGCTTTCAGAAGGACAGAGAAACAAGCTGGAAGGAATCATCTGGGCTGGGGGAAGGGGAAGGAGTGGGAGGGACAGGACAGAGAGGGGGACAGAAGGAGGGAAGGAGGGAGGGAGGGAGGGAAAACAAACCAAAGTGGGTTTTGTTGTTCAGTTCAATGGGCTTTGGAGATCTTTCACAAAGACTTGCATTTCCGTGCTTAGTTCTGGGCGGAAGACTGTAATTGATTCAGAAAGGAAAAGGAACTTCAGTTTACAAGCCCCAATGATCCAAACGCACCACCACACCGTGGAATCTAGTGACTTGCCACCATCTACTAATACCAAAGTCTCTGATACTGTGCAGAGGCCACGTCAGTGCTATGCTTTTGTATGCAACCTCCCTCTTACCTTCAAAACAACTGCTATTATTGTCACTGTTAGACATGAAGTTTGGGAGTAGCTGCACAGATGTCTTGGGGACATAGAGTTCTTAATCACATTTTTTCTCCCAAATCAACTCGCTTGGGGAAAAAACAACCACAGCAACATTGAGTCGATTGTAGGCCAATACTTAAGAGATGGCTTTGTGACTCTGGGTTTCAATTTTCAAACTGAAAAGCACCACTAAGATCTACTGGCAGATGCCTTACCCAGATTCCTTTGAAAAATATGAGAATGCCAAGTGGATTTCATCAGAGAGCCCCAAGGACTGCCAACCCCCAGTCCTGGCCGGTGCCCTTACTTCTTCCTCACTTGCCCAGTGGACCTTAACACTCTATACGCTCACTCCTGCACCAGGTGGAGCGCAGCCTGCTGAGCAGTGGCAAAATCCACCAGGAGAAGGGATTTTCCTGCCCCGTCTGTCTGGTGTGGCACCCATCCCTGCTGGCGCCTTGGCGTCCTTGATGTGGGCCATCTGGCTCTGTTCCTTCACTGTCACAGGCTTTCTAGTCCTGTGCAGCCCAGGGAGTCAAGGGCAAACAAGTACACCCTCAATCTATATCACAGGTAGAAAACTCAAGTTAGTTGCAAAAATAGTCAACCTCACTTCAAATAAAAAGGGAAGACTGCTTTCAGAGGTTGTTTTTTTAAAAAGTGGGAATATAAGTTGATTATTTGAAAATTGTTTGAATAATAAAATTGTATGAATAGTAGCCAATTAAAATTAATTATTCTAATTAATTGCTGCTAATCAAAAGACTTCTATTATATATATATGTTCACATGTTTTATATATGTATGTGTTCATTTTGTTACTTTTATATATGAACATAAAGTTTTCATAGTCTCAAACTTTGAAACTAATTATTTTTTAAGTTAGGTGAGTGTAGTTTTCCAGGTGAGGAGTCCCAGTATCTTAGGGTTTCTATGGCTGTGCTCACATACCAACAAAAGCAACTTGGAGAGGAAAGGGCTTACTTTGCTTACACTTCCACATCATAGCTCATTGCTGAAGGAAGTCAGGACAGGAACTCAAACAGGGCAGGAACCTGGAGGTAGGGAAGGATGCAGAGCCCACGAGGGAGTGCTGCTCACTGGCTTGCTCCTCATGGCTTGCTCAGTCTGCTTTTATAGCACACAGGACCAGTCCAGGCTGGCACCACCCACAGTGAGCTCCCACATCAATTATCAGTCAAAAGAAGCAAAGCACTGGCCAGTGTAGTGAGGACATTTACTCAATTGAGGTTCCCTCTGCCACAGACTACAGCTAGTGTCACAATGACAAACTAGCCGCAAAGCCACCATTAGGGCGGCGCAGGAGTTCAAGGGCAGCCTGTATTCCATGAGACAATGACTTAAATTTTTTATTTAAAAGGCACAGGGGTGTTTGGGAAATGGTACAGTCAGTAACATGTTTATTACAAGTATGAAGACACGGGTTTAATTCCCAGCACCATGAAATACCAGTAATCCTACCTCTGAGGAGGCAGAGACAGGACCTGGGGCTCCTTGCCCAGTCAGTTTAACGAAATCTGTGAGTTGAATGAGAGAGTTTCTCAGAGAGTGATGGGGGGGGCAATGAGGAGGGCACCCATGCTAGCCTCTGACAGACAAATGCACGCACATGAGCACATGTACGAGCAAAATAGTCTTTAAAAAGGAAGAGAAGGTGATGGCTTCAAACTCTGCTTTTTAATTTTAGTGCATATTTTTCTCTAACTCTTTATAAGAAAAAACATACCAGATACAAAACTATGCAGCTATTTACATAATATTTGCCAAGAATAATCTGGGATGTGGGAAATATGTTCACGTTATGCTTTATGAATCAGGTTTCCAAACCGTTTAAAGTATTTTTCCAAAGCAAATGATCAGGGCTGTTGGATGCAGTGGTACCCACAGAGAGACAGAATTAGGGAGTTGAAGGCTAGCCTGAGATTGTCTTTAAAAGACAGGAAGAAAAAAGATATATGCAATGAAAGTTAGCTATCTCAACATTTTAACAGGTTTTTTTATGATTGGTTTAATAATTGTTTTCTTTCTTATAACTTAAGAATTTGAATTTCTTTCTATAAAACATTGTAAGAATATGGTTCTATCATTTATTTAGTATGTCTGGAGTTTAACTCAGGGCGTCACATATGCCAGGCAAGTGTCTACCTAGTTACACACCCAGCCTACACACACACACACACACACACACACACACACACACACAATTTTTTAAGACAATGTCTCACTGTGTATTTAATTTTTACCTTAATTCTAGACTCTCCTGCCTCAGCCTTCCAATTGCTGGAATTAAAGACATACCATTATGCCTGGTCCATCATTCATCCATCCATATATTTTAATAAAAAGCACCACAGCACTAAAAGAATATACTTCTCTTTCATTGTATTAAAAGGATTAAAAAAATGTAGTTTGAGGGATAGAACAAGCTCATCTCTCTGAATCATTGGAATCTGGAAAGCTCACAAATTAAACATCAAGTGAAGGCTCAGGGTTGCAACAGTGGGTCTCTCAGGGATGCAACAGTGGATCTCTCAGGGTTGCAACAGTGGATCTCTCAGGGTTGCAACAGTGGGTCTCTCAGGGATGCAACAGTGAATTTCTCAGGGATGCAACAGCAGATCTCTCAGGGTTGCAACAGCGGATCTCTCAGAACAAATCAACAGTTACACCACTACACGTCAACATACAGGGCCTAGACACCACAGCATGCTTGAGTGATGTCCAGATTTTATTAAATTGACAGCAAAAACAGAGAGGGTGGGTGTAGTTTTCATGTATCTGTGGTCATTATGATGTAGAATTTTCCTAGGAATTATGACTCACAATTACTGTTCTTGAATTGAGAAAATAGAAAAAAGTCCCACCGAAACTGTTGAAATAATAATGGAATGAATGCATATCACAATTTAGCAGTGCCTAATGTCAAGTAGAAATCAGTTTTTACATCACAGTGGAAAACCACCCCCAGTCATTTAAGAACCTAAGTTATAAGAAAGTTTAAGTCTAGACAATATTATCTTTCCCATTCCCACCAAACTCAGAACCTGAGGCTACATCCGTATATTCAGTTATTAATAATTACAAACAATTTTTTAAAAGCTCAACTGCACAGGCGAAGACCACCATTGTCCTATCTCACTCTGAGGGTCACATGATCCTCGAGCACTCTTTCCCAAATTTTTTCTTCCCTGGCAAACAATATCTCCTTTCATGATGCCAACAAATCATCAAAACAGCCTCCACTCCGAGTGTCTGCTTGTCAAAGCATGGAACCTTTCCTTTCCAGAGTCAAACAAGGAGTATTCCAGGAAAGAACTGGTAGAAAGTTCAGGAAAATGGCTAATAACATTCTGCTGCCCTTTCCCAAAACAGTTTCCCAAGCCCGAAATACCACAGCAGAACAGAAAAACAAGTGTGCTCTTCAGCCACACTCCTCGGAGGAAGACTTTCATGAACTCTTTCAGTAAAAACTCTCTCCCAGAAGTATTTCATTATCACAGTGTGTGTGTGTGTGTGTGTGTGTGTGTGTGTGTGTGTGGTCAACACCAATAACATAGACACAATAATCCCCTCCTGACCTAGGATATTATATAGTGCCTACAGAAACAGCCAGTCACACTCAACAATTCTGCCTGCATTAGGTAGTAGACAGGAGTTTGTACAATGATGGCACACTGGACCAAGAAAGATGCGACAGGCATGGCAGTATTCAGCCTAAGCAGAGAAGAGCAGCCCAGTGGGGAGAGCTGGAGACAGTGAATAGGATGATGAAGAAAACAAACACACCTTTCATGTGGGCTGCCTAGAGAGCCAGCTTCCCTGGCCGTGACTTCCATCATCCTGCTCATGACCAGTCCAGGAAAGTAATATATGACTTCAGTAATGCTGCCTGGCCTTCACCCAAGTCAGTGACTTCAGCTGCTCCACATTAATAACAAAAGCCAGACAGAGTAGATGCAGGGAGCAGGGAAGAGATGAAAGACCTGGGCAGCTCCTAAGAGGACAGCTACCTCTTGTTAAAGAGGAAGCCAAGGCCTGAGTGTTCGGAAGCAAGAGTTTCCTCCAATGAGCTATTAGCTGCTAAAAAAGCCTGCTGTTGGTCCACGTGAGCCCTAACACGAAGCTCTTCACTGAACAACACTATAGGCATGCTCTCTGCACTCTACACAACTTAGAGGCTGCTGTCGTCCAACTGAGAGATGCCATTAGCCTCCGATTGCAGATCAGGAAACTGAGGTACTAATGGGAAGACACTCTTCAAGACAGAGTCAGCGGATGCAAATGTAGGTTATGGGAAGACCTGCAGTACCCGGCGGCTCTCAGAGAGCGAGTGCTAGAGGCTCACAGCTCAGTCCTATGCCGCCAGAGACATTGCAGGTGAGCTGCCCACACAGAATGCGGGCAAGAAGCACCCACTCTGTGTCAGATCCTGTCCTACTCTGCTTTCTACTGCTGTCATAAGGATCATGACCCAAAACAACAGAGAAGGAAAGCAATTCATGGGCTTACACATCTAATCGCAGCCCATCCTAGAGAGACTCCCTAGCTTGTGTCAAGTTGACAAAAACAAACAAACAAACAACCCCCCTAGCACAGCCCTTGTAGGGCCGGGGGCAGGGAGATGGTGCGAGGACGACACAGCTCAGCAGCTCAGAGAGCTTCCTGCTCTCCCAGGGGACACAAGTTCACTGTCTGGTATCCAAGCACAACCACCTGGGAACACTGGTTCCTGGGGATACTGCACACACACACACACACACACACACACACACACACACACACACACACACACACACACACCAGAAGCAGAAGAAATGATACCCCATCATGTAACAGGGCAAATATAAGACTGGGGAATTGGGTACCTTGTTTAAAACCATTGAGAAGCAGTTCCTAGCTCTACAGAAAGGTTAACGATACAAGCTCCCTCAGTCAGCAGCTGAGGTCAATCTTCCATATTTTAATGGATTTTTTTGGGGGGGGTTGTGGGCAGGGACACTGGAGAGAGTGGAAATGTATGCCTGCAAACTCCACTAAAAGACAAACTCTCAGGCCCCATGGCAGCCCCCAAAGGCTTCATGCTGAGCAGTGCTGTTCAAAGACTGCACGTCTGTCCTAGAGGAGCCAAACCTCTGTAAGTCATGGTGCATCGTACTCTAGACCTTTGCCAAAATGCTAAGAAGTGATTCATTTTTACAGTTTAACGGAACTGGAGATCCTGCTACTATGAAGAATTCTGAGGTTCAATTCTTTTATAAAGGCTACAATTCTTTTATAATAATTAAGTTTTTTACTCCTTGAATTCTCAGAAGCAGTGATAGTCTATTGTACACAGATCTCTGAAGGTATAATATATAATCACCCAAATGACTTTACAAGAGCTTGCTAGGTGGGTTTGCCTTAAACTAGAAGAATGGGCCACTCTCAGGTCCCCCTGTGTAGTCTGCATCTCTATGGACTGCTAAATTGCCTATCATGACAGCATATAAATTAATCTGCATTTAACAGCTTGGCTAAGACTATCTTGAATTAAAAAGAGTAGGCATCAAAAGCCTGATGATTATAATTATAAAAGCATAGCGAGACTGTGACTCACAGGTAAGAGGGCTTCGAGATTTAATCTTACGTTGTGGGGAGGATGGCCTGGGGACTAATAGCAAGAATAAGGAGTAAGAAAAGAGGCGGAGGGGGATAAAAGGGGAAGTATGTTCAAGATAGGTAGATATTAGACAGACAGACAGACAATAGACTATGACACATCAACACATAGGGATCAAGATAGATGAAGTCCAGGAGTTAAGTAAATGATGTTTTCTAAGTCTTACCTAGAGTTAGTGAAAGAAACACGAGCCCCATTGGAATGCTGTCTGCTTCCACATGGAGTTCTGAACACAAGCCCTGCAATGCTAACATGACACTAATGTAAACTATGAAGAAAGGAACCTGTCCTTATTATTTGTCCTGTTCAGTAAACAGCCCATGGTCAGAAGAGCTGGCGAGTGGAGACCACCTCTGGCTTCAAACTAGTCAACACCTACCTGTGTAAAGTTGGTGACAATCTTACAGTGGCTAGATGTGACAAGACCCCGATGTCCTCTGAAATGACTCAGGGTTGGCGGGGGTGGGGGGGTGTGGGGATGGGGTGGGGGGGATCCCTTCTAGTCACCAACACTGTTATTCTGTTTGCTCCTTGGACGGCAAAGCCTTGACACAAATGCCGACCAACAGATACTTCAGCAACTTCTAGGTAGCTCGTGGTCTGCTCTTGCAGAGAACCCAGGTTCTGCTCCCAGAACCCACAGGGCAGCTCACAGCAGTCTGTGACTCCTCTTCTCAGAACCCCCACCCTGGCACCGGGGTCTGAGGTCAGAGGGTGGCCAGAGCTGGACCTGTGAGACCTGTGCAGCACCTGAAACTGGAGGTGATGGAGAAAGGCTCTCAGGGGCTGGGGATGGTGATCCTTAAAAGCCACCTTAGAAACAGACTTCATTAGTTTTTAACTGTATTTTCAACTTTGACTCCTGAACGTAAAGTTGATGGCCAGTTATCACTGACCTGTCTGGATGAACATATCACTGGTCTGGACGACAAATATATTAAGAGATGATGGGATAAATAAACTCGGAGGCTTGCCAGCTTCACCACCACACATGATGCAGTGTTTCTACAGTGTGCTCCCATTCTTACTGACTGACTGCAAAGTTAAGGATCACTCGATTATCTGAGCTAATAACCACCCGACACCTTACTCCGCCATTCCTTCACATTTTCTTTTAAACATCTGCAGACATGCGCAGAGCCTGTGTTCACAGAGCAGTAAGCAGTGTGGAAAGTTGAGCACTTCAGTGTAACACAAGACCCTTCACACAACTCCAGCACACTAAGATGGGAAAGTCCCCTCTGCCCTGAGGCTGTGCCAAAGCATCTGACATGGTCATGTATGCAGGACTCTGAAGTTACTCAACCCAGAACCCATTTTTTTATGTTAAATCAGCATAGATATTGAAATGTTTCAAAAAGTTCCAAGTAGTATTTCCTGCAGGAATAATTAACTTCTTGATGTTTGCCAAAAGATTTGTTCTGAGAAAAATGTCTCACTGCTAAGAGATTTCAAATACAAAGTGCAGAGAGGTAGACTGGCTTTGCAGTTATTAATTTTGAAAAAGTAAATCACCAACATACATAGTCAAGTTTTGTCCAGTGAGATTATATCAAGTTTAATATTTAAAAGAGGTCATGAAAAGAGAGAGCAGAGAAAATCCAAAGGCTGATGGTGCCGACGAAGCAAGAGAGCGTGGGAAGTTCAGCCGGAGCCTCCTGATGCCCTCAGCCACATAGAAACACGCACCCACAACTTTTTAGAGACACTTTTGTTACGTCTAGGTGTGACTGTCTAGGGTCTATATGAAACCAAACAAAAGGAGAAAGAACCCCATGAGTACAGGACCCCAGAGGCCGAGAAAGCGTGTCAGTGAGACTTTACCCTACCTCAGAAATAGGTGGGAGACTTCGGGGCCCAGGGTCCTGCTGGTTCCTCTTGTGATCTCACTAAAGTAAGGATCTCTAACAGAATCTTTGAAAAGACAGAGTAAGAATAATAGATAGAGATCAAAGCAGAAAGCTGACACGCAAGAGAGACTCTGAATTGCCTCATGTTGGTCCCAACGCGTCCCCGGCTGCCCACCCTCTGTAAGTTCTGATGAAAAACAAGCCCATTTAAAAGCTGTTTGTAATCAGAAAGTACAAAGTGTGAGAACCAAATTCTCTAGGTTATTGAGATGAGTCTTAAAATAACCACAAGCAGCTAATATTTAATTTGGTGTTCTTACCTTCATGTGAGGAAACCTAGTAAGACACAAAATGCCCCTTATCAACCTAACAACCCATGGTAGGAGATACACAAACACACACACACACACACACACACACACACACACACACACAGCTCCTACAGTGAGCCTCATTGCAACTGTCAAGGCAGAAAACCAAGTTGGTTTTTTGGCAGAGGTGAAGGGGAGTCAAATCATAGTCTCTCTCTTTCTTGACATGAGTACTTAACTTTCTCTCAAGAAGCTGAGGCAGTTCTCCACACCAGGCTATGCCAGAAGCCGGCTCCAGTGAGTGCACTGATTCTGCTCAGCTCGTTTGAACTGCTTACTATGGGCCTTGCACTTAAGGAATAGTGGTCTAGAGAAGTTACTAAGTCCATATAAACCTGCACTTTCCGGCTGGCAAGACAGCTCAGCTCGGCAGGTAAGGGAGCTTTACCAACAAGCCTGCTGACCTGAGCTTTATCCTTGGGACGCACGTGGTGGAAGGGGAGAATCAGCTCCTGCAAGCTGTCCTGTGACCTCTACACACATGCCGTGATCCCCATGCATCCACAATAAAGAAAGACACATGGAATGTGTAAAATGAAACAAGTTCATCTTTTATAAATAAACTTGAACCAAATAATCATACAATTCAAACCCAGTTTTAACACACATACACATTTTTTTTCTTTTTCAAATATTCACTAATTCAGAGCTGGAGTAGGGAGGGGTGTCCCAGAGGGCATCAGTTTCCAGTCCTTCCACAGCTCAACTATGGTGGCCCCACTCAGCATTTACCAGGGAGCTTATGGCTATTTTGTCCTCAGGGGACATTTGGATGGAGACATTTTGGATGTCACAGATTCTTTTTGAGGGGTGGGGAGTACAGCATTCAATGGTTAGAGACCAAATGTACAATTAACTACATATCCTATAACACAGGCCAAAGGCCAAGACCCACTGCAGAGAAAAGTAGGGAAACTAATAAACAGCGAGGAGCCGGAGGCCATGCCCAGCATCTCCTGCTCTGAGGCATAAGCAGCAAAGGGAAGCAGAGAGCAAGAGAGCTCAGAGTCAGGTGCTTCTCTCAGTCCCCATTACTTGGTGACCAGTGTTCAGAGCCAAGACACTAAGTGGTGATTCTTGCCTTGTAGGGGCCACCAATTAGCAAAGGAAACAAAGCCACCAGAAGAGTAAGGGCATAAAGTCGGCAGGAGCCTTACAGATCCACAGGCTCTATAAAAGCAATCTAAACCGAACTGAATCTTCAGCTATTACTAAGGCACTTTCATCGATGAATTTTATTTTTTAAATTAATTTACTTTCTATGCATGAGTTTTGTCTGCATGAACAGCTGTGTTCTAGTGTGCCTGGTACCCACAGAGGCCAGAAGTCACAGACGATTGTGCACTGCCATGCAGGTGCTGGGAACTGAACCCAGGTCCTTTGGAAGAACAGTCAGTGATCTTAACCTCTAAGGTATCTCTCCAGCCGTCATCAATAAATTTTAAGTAGATACATTCAACCGAAAATCTTGGTCATATTCAAGTGTTTTCAATCTAACAAAATCATGCCAGTGGTCCCCAAGCCACCTTTTAAGGCTATGACCCAATATCCCATGGAGAGAAATAACAGTACTGTAATGGCCACTGAGTGTTAGTTCAAGGAAGTCACCTGAACCAGGAGTCTCGCTTAAAGGGAGGAGAGGGAGGAGCATCTGCCTGCTTCCTAAAACATTCTGGGTTGTGTGCGCTGTCTCTCCTCAAACTTGTATACGTCTGGAAATGAGTCTGTCCAGGTGGATCAAGACCATAGTCCACCAAAGCCACCACCCTGATGGTGGCATTTCACAAGCAACCTGTGTGGACAATGGTGCGCACATGTACTGTGTCAGCCATGCTGAACAACTATGAGTATGACTGCTGCATCTTCTTGTCAGCTGAAAATCATTTACAACTAAAAGTCAGACATAGGACACCTGGTGTAAAGTCCACAGACTTCACACACATTGATGAACCTATGCCTTTTCTTCAGGACACACAAAAAAGCATTAAGTAGCTTCTTTACTTTAAATGTAGCTTAAAAAAAGAACAAACCTGAGCTTCTGTGCTCAGCACAAGAACCACTCTCAGTGGACTTCTTTATTAGACTAGAGATAATTTTAATAATTCTCCTTTGAAAGGCACATTGTCAGCCACGCATGGTGAGGCACATCTGTGAGGTAGTCCAAGGCCAGCCTCAGCCACACAGCGAGCTTAAGGTTAGCCTGAGCTACATGGGCCTCCCTCTCAAACAAATCAAAGAAAGTCACAATGCGGCACATTTAAGCAGAGTCAATATGTGATATAAGCCTCGAAGCCGTAGTGCACGCCTTTTAACCCCGGCACTCAAGAGGCAGAGGCAGGAGGACCTCTGTGAGTTCCAGGGCAGCCTGGTCTACAGATAGTGCTCCAGGATTGACAGGGCTACAGAGAAACCTTAGTTTGAAAAACATAAACAAACCATGAACATTTCAATCACATTTATTTATTTCTGTGTGTGTGGGGGGGCACAGGTGCTGTGGCACTTGTGCAGAGGTCCAAGGACAGCACGTGGGGATCAGTTATCTCTTCCTACCATGTAGGCCCCAGGGATTGAACTGATCTGAGAACAATGTAGTCTTCTACAGAGATCATAAGTTAAAAACTAAACCGAACACATTCCCTAGTGCCTTGGCAGGTAACTAAGACTGGACGCAAGGAGGAATGTGGCTCCCGAATGGAGACCAGACAAACTGGACAGAGCCCAGCAGCCGCCGCTGCAGCGGCAGCAGCAGAAGCAGGGCCCACAGGGCAGAGCCAGGGCCCACAGGGCAGAGCCTAGTCTCCCGCTTTCCTTTAATATTTACTAGAAGCAAGAGGAAAATAGCAGAAGAAAGGGTGCTGTGCCTTCACAAAGTCTGAAGACAAGTGCTTTAGCTTCCAGCTCTACCTAACCATTCCAGATAACTAGCAAGTTAGAGAGGACTTAAAAAAGGATACTTTAAATGGTGGCCACGTACGTAGGGACCAAGACGTCACCGTAGGCAATACTTGGATGAAATGAGGCTGTGGGTGACAGAGTCAGGAGTTCACAGTTAACTGCTGTGCCATCTTGGAAAAAAAATTATTTCTGTTGTTGTTTGTGGCTTTTAAAATGGATTTACTTATTTTATTTTATGTGTGTGTGTGTGTGCCTGCATGTTTGTCTGTGTCCCACATGCACACTTACTGCCCACAGCAGCCAGGAGAGGGTTTGGATCCCCTGGGGCAGCTGTTACAAGTGTTTCTGTGTGCCACCACGTAGCAAGGGCAGCAAATGCCCTTAGCCACAGAGCCACCTCTCCAGCTCCCTGCAATGCCATCTTAAAAGAAAAATCCTTAGAGACTTCGAATGACCTGGTACTATTTCACCATTTAATGAAACAACTGAATTAATCACCTAGACGCAGTTTTTGAATGTGCTCATCAGTTCTGCACATGACAAAGTTAGATCAGAGACAATATCCAAAAGGATCTCGGGCAAGAAAAATGGCTCAGTTAAGAATATTATGCATTTCCCAAGGACCCCAATTCAATTTCCAGCACCTACTCAACAGCTCACTACGTTAGTTAACTTAGTTAACTGCCATAGCCACCTGTAACTCCAGTTCCAGGAGATATGACACCCTCTTCTGTCCTCCACCAGTAACAAGCACACACACAAGGCACACACATACATAAAAGCTGAACACACACACATAAAAATAAACAAATTTAAAAAATAGGATTGTGACAGAAAATAAAGTGCGGATAGCAATGAACTTGTAATTTTGAGAGAAATATAGGCTACTACACTGTACATATGAATAAACTGAAGACAGAAATCAGGGAAAGGGCCTAGCAATACTTTGACACCGAGAATCAACCAGAGCGTTCTTTTATTTTTATCCTTTACAAGTACCTCAATCTTCAACTACCTTATTAAACTAAACAATAAAACAAACAAAAACCTAGCTCAAGGAAAGAAAGTCAAAAGGCATTGCCCAAGAAGAAACCATGCCTGGAGACACCAGGTGAATTCTGGGAGCAGGATTTAAGAGGGGATATTAATTATCCACAGAAAGACTCACACAGTTACGGGACGGGAATCATGCTGTGGGAGCAACCTGATCTAAATGGAAAGGCTGAGCCCAGAACCAGGGACGTGGTGGAAAGCCACCGATTTAAAGGCTGCAATGGAGAGACCTTCTAAACACAGCCTGGTTTGCTCCCGTCTGCCCCAGATGGACAGTACTCCAAGGCTTGCTTGACAGGAAGAAAGCAAGTGGGACCTCTTGGCACTCACAGGCAGGGTGATGAGTAGCCAGGCTAGGCCTCTTGGCAACTGTATCACCTGGTTGAGCCATAAGGAATTGAAACCTGATTAAACCAGTTTTCTCGCGACCAGGGTTAACTGCTCTGTCTCCACTGTCAGCACTGACAGACAGCGTGTTTTATATTCACTGGCTCCGTGTCAGTCATTGCCCTTGAAGACGCCTCTGTCTCATTGGCTCCCTGTCAGTCATTACCCTTGAAGACGCCTCTGTCTGACACTGGGCACGGAGAGCAGGCCACGCCCACACTAGCTGTTCAGTAAGTGTGAGCTGAGTCAGTGCATGACTGAAAGAAATGACAGTGGAGCTGCATGGACAGAAAAGACAGAGGTAAGAAGTAGCTTTGTCCTGTAGAGTTCCAAAAAAGGGAGAAACAAGTGGCCGGGTGAGATGGCTCGGGATGAACGCACCGGTTGACAAGGCCAACAACCTGAACTAGATCCCCAGATTCTACGTTCTAGAAGGAAGAACTGACTCCCACAAGCCATTTTCCGACCTCCACAGGAGTGTTGTGGACTGCACACTGCAGCACACCTTCCCCTGCACCAAAAACAAACAAACAAACAAACAAACAACGTGTTTAGGAAAACAAGAAGTTACAGGAAACAGATGCAATGCAGAGAAAACTTTCTAGAGGGTCTGGTCAGTGATGCAGGTAGACACGCCCCTTGGGGCACAAGCTTGTCCCCTTAGCTGAATATACTAAGCTGGATGTTGAGTAAATACAATTTTAGGGTACTTGACAGGGCAACTTCATGCATCTTTGCGTAAACAAATCCTCACCCAGAGTTCCGTAATGTCTATGAGGAAGACATCTGTGCTACAGTTTCCACCTTCCCACGAGGGTACACTGCTTTGAGCCCTACCCTGCTTCCTGACACCCGTTACATGGGATCGGGATCGGCCTGGAGGTGAGGAAAGGAGGCTGAGGTGAGGGGCAGGCTCCTGGCAGACGACGTGTTTGTATGGTCTCAAGGTCTGGCTTTAAAGAGCCCCTGTGAAGCAGGCTTTAAACAACCACAACCAGCATCTATTCTAAGAACAGCAGAGTCCAAGAAACTTGACATCAGCTATAGAAAATGAAAACTAAAACCCCTCTTTGCAAATGAGCTGTGGTCCTGCCCATGGGTTCCTCTTCTTGAAACCAATTTCTCTTCTCAGAAAGCATTTTAGCACTAAAACACAAGAAATGCTTTGCCATGCTGACAGGAGCCCATATTTTTCTTCATTTCTTTAAAGCTAGAACAAATCACTTTATTTTTCTCCAAAAAATGAAAAACAAAACAAAACAAAAACCAATCACCTGTGGATATAACTACAATATAGCTAGCACAGAGGCAGGTTCTCCTCCTGCGCCCTTGAAAACTGTGAGGGAAGACTGTAAGGTGCACAGAATGTAGAATGCAAAAGCAGGGAATCTTTAAGAGTTTAACATGGATTTGCCCACCCCAACCTGGCCAAGCGGCAAAGAGACACGGTGCTGGTGGTGTCAGTGTCTGAGTCCATGCCATGAGCGGCAGGGGTCAGCGTCAATACCCATGGCTCATATTACCACTAGAGAACGTGGAGATGTCCCTGGTCACGGCAGTCACTGTACCTGTCCCCCCCCCCCCCCCCCGCCTCACCCCTCGGCTGCAGCACTCAGGAGAGCAGGCCCTATACTTTGCCTGGCTGGACCGGATTGAGGGGATCACATGGATATCCAGGGATGTGACTAACTGGCTCTGTCCCACACTGGGTGCACTACTCTGGGAGCAGGCCCTGTGCCTCACCTACACAGAACAGTAGAGCAGGTCCTGGACGTGAGTGTGTGTGTGTGTGTGTGCCAACCTGTCACTAATCTGCCTTGGGGTGGCACTGGTGCAGAGCTGATGCCCCCTGCTCCTCATCACCTCCAGCAGTCGCGAAAGCTGCCCACAGGGTCGTGAGCTTGGGAGAGCTAGTGCTGCCCATCACCAGCTGCAACACTCGGAAGAGTGGGCCCTGCACCGTGTCTGGACAGCACAGCTGGACCTGGTTGAGGGGGCACGGGTGAGTCAGCCCTAAGGGTGTGACAACAGGAGGGCTGCCCAGCCCTCGAGGTCACAGTACTTGGGAGAGTGGGCCCTAAACCTTGACTGGGCAGCATAGCAGAGCTGGCTCTGAAGTTGTGGGTGCCGGTGAGTGGTGGCCTAGCCAGAGCTTTCCCTGGTGGTGTGGATACCAGAGAATGGGGGGCAGGGGGTGACTAGCTCAGCTTCCACCCAGGGCTCTGAACTGGCCCACCCCCAATTCTGTATTGTCTGTGAAGGGTTGGGAAGCATGAAAGGGCCGGTCCTGCTGATCCAAAGCTGCAGGGTGCCCATGACACAGGGACACAGCAGGATACCTGGGGAGGATGCGGTGTCACAGAAGCCAGAGGCCGAGGAGTCATATCAATGAACATTTGCAAGTGAACATGTGTGGACAGAGGGGTACACTGTGCGACACTGCGACACACTACAGCTTCCACGATGAGTGTGCCCGTGCGTGCATGTATGTGTGCTGGGGGGAGGTTGCAAAGGTGAAGGGCAGATATGAAGGTCGGGGAGATTAGTGAGACTGGGGTGCATGATGAGAAGCTCACAGAGAATCAATAAAAAGTTTAAAAAAAAAAACAGTCCTAAAAAACACCCAGAAAGAAAAATGAATTTGCTATCTTTTAAGTCCCTAGATCACGACTGAGTTGGATATTAAAAAATAAATGATAAATTAACAAAGTTAACAGGAAGATTAACAAGCGAATGCAGTTCTCAGTGTAAAATTAACAATCTCCCCAAGAACCAGGCTCACAGCACCAGGGGCAGCGCTTCACCGCGCATGCCTCTGCGCACGCCTCTGCTGCTACAGGAAAAGACCAGCAATTTGCAGATGTCCATGTCTGTTAAATAACCTGAATTTTCTAAGGCCAGTTGCTGATTTTCTTTTCCATCATGAAACTATTACTTAGCTGTTACGAAAAAATGTGTGTACAGCTGTGGGGTAGCTCAGTCAGGGGAGTGCTTGCAGCACAAGCATGCAACCGAGGGCCAGCTCCGCACCTGCGCATGTGTGCATGCATGCGACAGACAGGCCTGCTGTGGGAGCGTCTGCCTTTAACCCGCAGGTACTTTCCGCCTTACCTCAGCTGGTTACTGCATTCGACTGAGGAGGGATTGTTTCTCCTTCCTACAGAGTTGAGCTCTCATGAGTCAGGCTTCAATTTCTCAGAATTATGGGAACCAGATTCCAAAGATCAAGTTTATATTAAAAGAAGCTGCTCTGATGTTGATTGAGAGAGAAATCCACACGGCAACAAGTCCATAGTTTATCAGTAGTTGTTGTAGATAAGTAAAATAGCTCGAATACGGAGCAGCGTGCACGAGAGAGTGTGTAACAGCGGTGTAAGTAAGAACACACAACTGCTGTAAGTGGGCAAGCACGGGAAAACACGGAAAGCGAGCACATATGCAGGCAACACTCACAGTCGCTGCCCACCGAACAAGGAAAATCTAACTGGGAAACAGTGGCTGCTTCTCTGCAGGTTCTGGGAAGAAGCAGGCAATCTACCTGTCGGTAACAATCCTGCTGTCTGAGTTACAGGCTTTGTTTAACATAAAAGCTGTCTACCAATAAGGGATCTGTTGTTCAAAGACAGATCCACAGCTCGAGGAGGGGGGAGGGGATGAAAAGGCAGAAAATAAAGTTACAATCCATAAACTAAAAATAAAAAAGGTAAATTTGCTTCAGGGACTCTTAATTTTTTGCAAATACCAGCAGAGGGTTCTCTATAAACACAGCTGCCCACATCCCAGAGATGCCCAGGGATGACGGATTCGCTGGTAACTGCCCTTGAGGAGACTAAGCCCCGAAATACTTTAGAATCTCTGCTGTGCTTGGGTGAGTGTCTGCATGTGATGGTGGACATAAAGAATAACACAGACGCTGTGGAGAGCACACAGACTAAAAGAAAACAAAGAAAGGACTTATCTTTTTTTCTTTTTCATTTGGTAGGCGGTGGCAGACACCTTCAATCCTAGTACATGGGAAGTAGAGGCAAGAGAGTATCTGTGAGGCAGAGGCCAGTCTGGTCTACAAGGAGGTTCCAGTACAGTCAGGGCCATTATACAGAGAAGCCTTGTCTCAAAAAACCAGACACCAGTCAAAAGTGAATATTCATAGCATATATTATCCTTATGGAATATCACATAGGCTTTTTCTTCTGTTCCTTATTTATTTATATTATTATTTTATTTTATTTATTTTTGATTTTTTTGAGACATGGTTTGTCTCTGTAGCCCTGGCTGTCCTGGAACTCACTCTGTAGACTCAAAAATCTGACTGCCTCTGCTTCCCCAGTGCTGGGATTAAATTAAAGGTTTGCACTGCCACCGCCTGGCATCACATAGACTTTTAAAGTGAAAGTATCTGGACTTTAAGTCATTATCGTGCTACTTTTGTGCTATTTTCTTGATGTGTCATTCTTCTTTTTTTATGATTAAAAAAAAAGCTAGAGTAAAAATCCACAGTGTGGGTCAACAAGATGGCTCAGTGAGCAAAACCACCCAAGCCTCACAACCACGTCTGACTACCAGGACCCACAGGGTGAGTGGACAAGACTGACGCTCAAAGTTGACTTCTGACCTGTGTGTGCGAGCATACATGCACACACACACACACACACTCACATGCATGCACACACTCACATGCATGCACACACTCATAAACATTCACATACATGCAATATAACACACACACATGTACACACACAAACACACACACAAAGTAAGTAAAGTACAATAAAATAAACTAGGAAGGCTAACCCACTCCTAAGTCAATAATTGGTTATGCCCCAAAATACAGTGAAAGGAAATAAAACAGTGTCATACTGTTTGCCTCTAGGTTTTATGTCGTGACAGCAGGAACATTTTTGGGTCTTGAAAGGGTGGCACTGCTATTGGCTACTTGAGAATGTCACTGTGCTTTTGTCCACTGTGTCTAAAAATAAATTTGGTAACAGAACCACATAAGTCAAGGAAGACGGGCAAATGGATAAAGCAGTTCCAAAGGGACAGAATCACCGTGTCACATCCAGGAATGACCTTCTAGGCTGAGTGCAAGTCTTCTTTAAGTAAAAACTAATTCTGACCTCTGCGGGGTGTAGTGTTTCTTATACATGTGAACCCCCCATATACCATAGTGCAGCATGTGCTAGGCATACCACAAATACACTTGACCTAAGCCAGCCATGTTTGCTGGATGAAGGAGATTCATTGTAATGTAATAATTTATATTCTCAGAAGACAAGGCTTCTCTCACTCTGGTCCTTCAGCAAGGAAACAGCCCATTGTTCATTTACACGGAAAGTGGTTAGAAAGCTGAACAGGAGACATGTGATCGAGGTCCCCACTGACTGACAAGTTCTCACACAGGGCTCGGATGCAATGGATTCATCAGAACTCAGAATGCATGTTCCCACAGAAACAATGTCTGCTATGGTTTACTGCTTCAACCAGCTCAGAGACACTACACACCACACACACACAAATGCTCCGCGCAGAAACTACTCAGAGCCCCAGGGTGGGAACCACCTCAAATGCTCTCCAGAAGAAAGCCTCCCTCAAGCCAGAGTCTAGGGGATGCACGGGCGAGGGCAGAGAGACAGCAGGCTCCAGCCCTCCTCCTGAGCCTTG
Source organism: Apodemus sylvaticus (assembly GCF_947179515.1). NCBI lineage: Eukaryota > Metazoa > Chordata > Mammalia > Rodentia > Muridae > Apodemus > Apodemus sylvaticus. Next base: position 49,900,933 of record NC_067492.1, on the reverse strand, counting down.
CCCACTCCAGATAGATAAACAGATGCTAAGCAGGCAGGCAGGCAGGTTTACCTGCTGATTCACTGGTGTGAAGGAGGAGCCCAGGACCTCACATGGTCTACACAGGTCTGTCACAGAGCTGTTCCCTCACATGGTCTACACAGATCTGTCACAGAGCTGCTCCTTAGCCCAACACCTGAGAGTCTCCTATATGTCATACCCTCTGCTAGACATGGTTTCTTTCTTTTCTTTTCTTTCTTTCTCTTTTTAAAGATTTATTTATTTATTTATTTATTTATTTATTTAATGTATGTGAGTGCACTATCTGCATGTACACCTGCACACCCTCTGCCAGAAGAGGGCATCAGAATACATTACAGACGGTTGTGAGGTACCATGTGGTTGCTGGAAATTGAACTCAAGACCTCTGGAAGAGTATCCAGTGCCTTAACCGCTGAGCCCTCTCTTTAGACCAAGACACGGTTTCTAACACAGGGAAACAAACAAACAAAACCAAATCCAAACCAAAACAACCAAGCCTGAGGGGTTAGAAACAAGAGGGCTAAGAGCAGGGGCTGTGTGGAGTAGAAGGAAACAGCCATTCAGGAAAGCCAGTTACCGAGTCCTCTTCTCCATTTATATCCGTTTCTCCTCTGGGGTGAAGGGAGATGGAAAACAGGAACAGCTCACCAAAAGTAGGCATGGAGAGGTTAAATCTCAGGAGTCCCTTCCCTTCTTCTACCTCTTTGAACAGATCTGCACCACAAGGAGCATGGGGAAGTACTCAGCCGCACAGACGTGGGCAGGGTGGAGGACAGGCCAACACTGAAGCTGCTTGCTGGATTTGAGGAAGGGCTCCCCATGACCCTAGAACAATGGAGAGAAGCTGGACTCCCAGGCTGAGGCTGTACAGAAAAGCCAGAAGAAAGCAGCACACCTACTCAGGCCAGCTGAGAAAGATGCCGCTCTGGATTCTGAACCCTGCGGTCCCCAAGTGCACGTCATCATAGATCCAGCTGCACCAGTGGCTTTCAAGAATCTGCTCATTCTTTTCTACACTATGATCATACCTCGGTATTTTCCTGTGTGGGGGGTGGGGGTGGGGCTGGGAGCTGGTTCTAGATCAAGACCCTTCCACGAATGCCAGAGTATTTCCATAAAACCAATCCACATTCTCTCACACTGCCTAAAGCATCTTAATGTTTATTCTAGTAACTAATACATGTAAAATATTGTAAAAAGTACTGGAGCCTGTGTATATATAGCACACATGAAATGTTTTCCAACTATTTTTACCTATGACTATTTGAATCCAAGAAATACAACAGCCATGGGGACACATTTTTATCCCATACCCAAGCACTTTAAGGCTCTCTCTGGAAGGATGATTAGAACACTCTAGCTAGCCACATTTGTAATCTGTTTAGTTTTTTAGTTTTCTATGCACAGGTGTTTCAGCTTCGTGTCTGTATGTATGCCATGTGCATGGTTGGCAGCTCTGGAAGCCTACAGAGGGCTGGAGTTACAGATGGTTGGGAACTGCTATGTGGATGCGGGGACCAGTCCTGGTCCTCTGGAAGAGCCCTCCATGGTGCCAGCCCAGAAGCCACAGTTAAGTCCTCACCCTTTGGGAAGTGAATTGCCCTGAACCTGAAGCCCGGGTAACTTCAGGAGGAGACAAAGCGGAGGTCAGATTGGATGGAAGCAATCACTGGCAGTCAGAAGGGAGGTGGCAAAGTAGCCTCAGCATGTTAGAGAGCAGTTCTTCTTACAGAAGGATTGCTGACAGCAACAGATGCAGCTCCAGCACGGGGCCTGGGGCTGCACCACACCAAGGCCAAAGGGGACGAAAGTGGTCACACTGGAAAACAACTAAAACCCAGAAGCACAAAACTGCACCTGTCCCAAAGCGGGACGGGTTTTTTTTTTTTTTCCTCTTTCTCTCTTTAAGATTACTGCACCTCTAGGCTGATTTAGCCAGAGAAGGTAGGCAGAGAATACAACTGCAAATTACACAATGTCAGAGTAACTTCCTGCTCAGCCAGTTCACCCCACCCTCTCTGGAGCACCTGGCCGGGATCCATTTTCCTTTTAAAAGTGTGTTCTGGCTCCAGCAGAGGTTCCCATTCTGGCTCTTCTGGCTTGCCTCCTGACAAGTTACAAACAATCTTTTGATAGTCCCTCCTTCTCCAAGGTGCTCCTGGGCCTGTTGGGTTCTCTCTTCCTCCTGTGAAATGTCCTCTAGACCCAAACTGTAGGGACTCTTTCACCCTGTGACTCCAGAGCCTACTGTGCTGGCTGGCCACTGTCACTTTCTGGGGACATCTTTCAACTCAGGAAAAAAGATAAATCATGGATTAAGGGACATCATACGGAAGCACCTGGAAACTATCTCTGGAAACTATCTCTAAGTCAGGGAGGCTCTCTGTTCTCCTCTAAAAGATTTCTGTGGGGAGAAAACTGGTTCAAAGGCCAGAGTAAGGGTTTTGCGCAGTCGCACGTCCTTGAATCCATCACTCCATTCTAGCTGCATAGCTTGGGGAGACATACTGAGCATCAGTTTCCTTCTGCGTAAAGGGAGCAATGGGGCCAACAACAACAACCACAACAACAACCACAACAACAACCACAACCTGGCCTCTCTGGAGGACTTGCCAGTGGGGAGTCATGGGCCACTACAGCTCTGCACTACCCTAGAGCTACAGGTCTCAAGAAAAGTGACTGAAAAAGCCACTAGGCCAAGGCACAGCTGGAGCTGAAAGTAAGCCTTCAGGCAATCACTGAACCTTTGGCGTGAGCAGGCAGTGAGGGAGCCATACAGTCCAGCACCCTAAAATAGAGGTCCGCTGGAACTCAGGGGTTGCCCCAGGGCGTGACAACAAACACTCCACCAAGAGAAAGAGGGAGGGGCTGAGCCCAGGAAAGCCACCACAGAAGACCACCTGGCACTCCCACTTGAAATTAAGCTTCGTCTGAGACCCTACCCCCATTCCCAAGTCCTGCAGCTGCCAACTACATAATAGCTGTTCACTAAACCAAATATCTACTACTGTGAGAATACTGAAAACTACTGGTTTTACTACATTTTTCTCATTACTATTAACAGACGTTTTGTTTCCCATTAATTCTCCCTGAGGGGGTTGTGTATGGGGTGAGTAAAGGTCAGGGGTCGCACAGGAAGTAGTCCTCTCCTGCCACATGAGTTCAAGGGACCAAAGTCAGGTCCTTGTCCTCACAAGTCCCTTTACTTCCTGGACAACCCCCCTGGCCTCAGATATTACTCTATAGTCAAGGTATTTGTAATTTGTATAGTCAAGGTACTTGCCACCACATGTCACATGTAATGGAAACATTACTGTGTTTTCCAAGACATGACACCAACATGGTACATGTGATAACTGATGCTCTTGTGTTACCCAACGTGTGAACTTCCCTTCCTGAGTCAGAAAATCCTTAACCCCATAAAACTGAAAATCTTGGATAATCATTTTCTTGTGGACTCTAACCCAGTGGGTCTCAACCTTCCTAATGCTGTGACTCTAACGACAGTTTCTCACATTGTGCTGACCACACACACACACACACACACACACACACAATTACTGCATTGCCGCTTCGTAACAGCCAGTTTGCCGCTGCTATGGCTCATAAGGCTTTGAATCAGTTGTTGGAGATAGTGATTTGCCAAAGGGGTCGCAAGCCACAGGCAGTGAACCACTGCTCTAACCTAAAATGGAGGCCCAAGATTCACCACACTGGCTTCACTCAGCAAATCCACCCGGCTTTTGAATCATCTGAAGCAGCAAGAATGAGGCTCCAGACATGGCTGCTCAGTCCCAGAAAGTCTGAGCTGCCTAATACCTGTCCCCCAAAGAAAGGAAGGACTTGAGGAAGGAAGGAAGGAAGAGTGGGAGGGAGGGAGGGAAAGAAGGGGTAGGCGGGGGAGAGAGGGAGCCCCACCCCCACCCCCTGTTAAAACAGAGATTTCTGTTGCTTACAACTGCAACTCTTAACTGCTATGGTACATCAGGTAACAGCTCACTGCTTTGGTCAAAGCCACTGTTAAGCTTCCAGAGCAAACACATGCAACAAACCCTCTTAGTTGGTCTGTAAGTTGCTGAGCAAGTGCTTCCTGACATTCCTGAATCATTTCTTCAAATGAATGACAGGATGGATATATTACCATAGTGTTCTGTTCATGTCATTTCGGGTTTGTTTCTGTTTGTTTGTTTGTTGACAGGGTTTCTCTGTGTAGCCCTGGCTGTCCTGGAGTTCAGTTCTGTAGACCAGGCTGGCCTCCAACTCAGAAATCGGCCTGCCTCTGCCTCCTGAGTGCTGGGATTAAAGGTGTGCGCCACCACCACCTGCCTACTTCAGGGTTTTAATGGTGATAATCTATGACATGGGTCAGGCTGAGACAGGAGAATGCATGCAGAGTTGGAGGCTATACTGGACTAAAATGCAAATTCATAGCTAGCCTGGGCTACAAAGATAGTACCCTGTAGCAAAAGAACCAAAAAACTAAAAAAACAAGGTTTGTTTCTACCAATTAGGTAGAGAGAGGCAAAACCACTCTTTCCTCAAAAAAAAAAAAAAAATCTTCTAAGAGGTAGCACAGCATGAGTTGACCACTTGCTATTCTTACTGAGTTCAGTTCCCAGCACCCACATCTACCTGCGATCTGAGTTCTGGGAAGACTGATGCTCTCTCCCGACCTCAGCACACGTGTGCCATACAGTTATATGGATACACAAACACATCACAAAAAAATTTTTAAAAAGGCATTCTTGTGTTTGAGAGTTTATCACACACACACACACACACACACACACACACCTTAAGAGAGAAAGAGAAAGAGCCGGGGCAGTGTTGGCACATGCCTGTAATCCCAGTACTCTGGGAGGCAGAGGCAGGCGGATTTCTGAGTATAAAGAGAAACCCTGTCTGGGGGGAGGGAACCAAATCCAAGAGAGAGAGAGAGAGGGAGAGAGAGAGAGAGAGAGAGAGAGTGCCTTGGTCCTGGCCGGGGTTGGGACACATGGCAGTCTACCACAGAGCCCCACCCATGTCCAGTCCCAAAGTTTTTTTCTGGTTAAGACCATGATGCTACTCCACTGAGCTGGGTCAGTGAGGACGAAGCTTGTGGCGACGTGATGGAAGACAGGAACAACTAGAAGCTTCTGGACCCCAGACCTGCATTGGGAGGTGTACTTTGCCCTAGCTACAACTGACAGTCACTCTCATTTTAATCACTTTGAATAGTGTTTGTCTTCCCCAGTAACTAACTAAATGGTACAAAAGTCTACAGTAAATTTTCTTTTGGGTTTATTACCAATAAATTTACCAATGTACTTTAAAAGGCCTTTTCAGGAAGACCCAAGTTGCTACAAGAAGTCACATGAAAAACAAAACTTTGGCATAGGAAAAAATTTCCTCTGAAAGCAAGCATCGGATTCTGAGAAGCAGCAGCTTGCAAGCAAACTATTTTTTAGCACGAGGGAGGGAGAGGGACTTACAGGAAAAGGAGTTCCCACTGCCAGCTCTCCCTCATGCTCTGGATGCTGAAGCTCCTTTACAAATGTCCACGGGGAACGCCTTACACTGGCCCTCATCTTATCTTCCACTGTGACCTCTGACGGTTACCCACCCACAAGTGGCCATTGTAATGAACGGAGGTTCTCCAATCCTCAGTTCATGAACACAAAAAGACCACGGTGGGGCCAGGAAACGTACCCCAGTGGGTAAAGACACTTGCACTAGGCCTAAACAACTGAATTCAATCTTTGGTACTCACACAGTGGAAGGAAAAGACTGGCTCCCACAGAGTATCCTGACTTCTGCATGCATGCCAGCCAGCCAACACACACACACACACACACACACACACACACACAGGTGTAAAATTATATATGCATAGGAACTTTTCAAAGAGTAATAAAAAGTAGTCAGGTATGGTAGTTCATGCCTTTAATCCCAGGCAGATCTCTGTGAATTGAGGCCAGGCTTGTCTATAGAGAGAGTTCCAGGACAGCCAGGACTACACAGAGAAACCCTATCTCAAGAAAAGAAATTAAGAAAAAGACAGGGGGGGAGGGAGGGATGGAGGGAGGGAGAGAGGAAGGAAGGAAAGACAGAAAAGAAAGGAAGAAAGAAAGAAAGAAAGAAGGAAAGAGAGGGAGGGAGGAAGGAAAGAAGGAAAGAAGGAAGGAAGAAAGGAAAGAAGGGAGTGGGGAAAGTAGCTTCTCAATCTCAAGTAATAAAAGCAAATTTAAAACAGAAAAACATGTTTCAAAAAAACTGAATCTGGAGCCGGGGCGTTGGTGTCGCACGCCTTTAATCCCAGCACTTGGGAGCCAGAGGCAGGTGGATTTCTGAGTTTGAGGACAGCCTGGTCTACACAGTGAGTTCCAGGACAGCCAGGGCTACACAGAGAAACCCTGTCTTGAAAAAAACAAAACAAAACAAAACAAAACAACAGAGTCTGTCAAGCAGTGGTGGCACACGCCTTTAATTCCAGCAATTGGGAGGCAGAGGCAGGTGGATTTCTGAGCTTGAGGCCAGCCTGGTCTACAGAGTGAGTTCCAGGACAGCCATGGCTACACTGAGAAACCCTGTCTTGAAAAATAAAAAAAGATAAATAAAAATTAATTAATTAATTAAAAAACAAAATAAAAAAAAATCCAGAATCAGAAAAAGTTTGAAAAACATTCCAATTCCAGAACTTGTTTTTTAAAAAGAGATCTAGCATACATAGAGCTATCATGTCCTCGCTATTAAGAGTAGAATGTAGCGGGGAAACTCTCTGCACAAAGGACTCTTCTGTCTGCAAGCAGACCTACAGTTAGATCATCAGTACAAGGCCACACAGTCCTGGCATCTTCCTCTTCTCTGCAATCATCCAACACCAATGCTGCTAAGCAGTCAGGCAGGTTACAACCTGTCTGACCTACAGAAATGAGAGACTCTTTTAGGGTATTTCAAACTAAGAGTGATTCATTGGAGGCGGGGGTGGGGACATAGGTTGTTGCTAAATTGAGATCTACTAAGACTTCCCTTGTCTCTGATCAGAAAGTGAACCAGTGCGGCGGAGGGAGGGGGGTCAGCGTCAGACTTCCACTCTGAATCCTAGGGAGGTGATCTGATGGGGGGAACGGTGGGGGGTGGGCAGCGGTGGGGGGGACTGGCAAGGCACAAAGCCCTTCAGAGAGCTTACTTAGAGGCTTGCCCATCAGTCAAGACAGGACCCTCATAAAGTTAACAGGGAGACAGTTAACTCTGTCTCTGAGAAACCCGGAAATAACTCTACAACGGAGGGAACACAGTGCCACCCAGAAACAGTCACCACCAAATACTCTCCCATCCAGCCTTCCCTGTGTTCTCAGTGGGCACTGGCTGCTGCTCATGGGCAGCAAGGCTAGCTCTCTGCTGTGAGCCTGTCAGACACGACACACCGCGTGTCTCCTGTGCAAGGTGCTGCCATTCCACCAGGCCTTCTTTACTACGGCTTCTTCCTGTAACTCAGACAAAAATGGAAACTGACCCAAAAGGCAGCCCCTGGGTCCCTGGCCACAGTGTCCCTCAGAGTAAGTCAGTCTTCAAGCACTGTTTAACTTCCAATGCCATTCACACTGTTATCACGTATTTACTTAGCTCTGCAGTTTATAACAAACCCACCAAACAGGACGAGCTAGTCTAGTCTGAATTATTCAATATACCAGGGGAGCCAGCTGCTCGTGGGTCAGACAAGTCAGAACAAGGGCTGGCCGACTTAGAGCTCACGGCACTGAAGACAGCCTCTGCAGGGTCCCGTCTGTCGTGGAAGTGTTTTTACCCCCAAAACAGGGAGCATCCTGTAAAGACACCAGCAAAAAGGCTGTATGTGCCGGGCGGTGGTGGCGCATGCCTGTAATCCCAGCACTCCGGGAGGCAGAGGCAGGCAGATTTCTGAGTTCAAGGCCAGCCTGGTCTACAGAGTGAGTTCTAGGACAGCCAGGGCTACACAGAGAAACCCTGTCTTGGGGGGTGGGGGAGAACCAAATCTAAAAAACCAAAAAAAAAAAAAAAAAAAAGACTGTATGTGTCCCCACAATATCCACCAAGTTGCTGTGAGCTGACAACATGCACTTAAAAAAGCAACAACTAAGAAGCATTTAGGCTTCACCTGTGATATCTGACATGTCCCTAAATAAGCCTTGCTTGGGTCTGATAAAAGTATCGCGTGCTGAAGAGATTTTCATTAATTGGTCATCGTCTTATCCCCCTCCCCCCACTCCCCGCCCCCTCAGAGCTTGCTATCAGCTTAAACTTGGGCTGGCAGCCAGGGCTGTCTTATGACCTGAATAAACTGTTTCAGTTTCATGCATGTACTTGCTGAAGATTTTGCATCTATCACCTTCATGGGTATTAGAGAGGCCAGAAAAGCCTCTTCGTTTTGCTGCCACCACGCAACGCTTCATAAATATCCCTGCAGGTGAAGAAGCTCCACAAATAAAATAGCATTTTATGCCAAGAGGAGGGATTTTCTGAAATGACAGTCACAGGTGCTCACCATAAATGCACGTTGCTTCACAGAGACACACAATAGCTTGTTTGCTTGTTTGTTTGTAAAAGTCTGTTATATATCAACAGGAAAAACCAAAGTTATGTTTCCCCTCTTACTTGTCACTGGTGGCCATTTAAACATACGAATCACAGACAGTATTGACAAAACTACAAGTCAGACACAGGCTCAACAAAAGCGCCTGACGCACAATAATTCCAATCTAGAAACTTGAAAGCGTACTGGATAAAAAGAGGACTGAGATGTGAGTACATATGTATCAGTAAAATATCTGTTAAAAATGGTGCAATGGCTGGGTACAATGGCTGACATTTTTAACCCCAGCACTTGGGAAAGTGAAGTGGGAGGCGGAATGCCAGTTTGAGGCCAGCCTGGGCTACCAGGAGTTCTATGTCAGCCTTGGACACATAGTTTGCCAACTTCAAATTCCCTTTTTCAAAGTAAAGAAATAGACAGAGGTACAGTTTTCACTTATAGGGCCACAATCCTTCTCTAGATGTTCAATTCTAAAAGGAATTTTTTGGAGGGCAGGTGATGATGGGGTTTCATGTAGCCAAGGCTAACTTTAAACTCCCTATATAGCTGAGGATAACCCCAAACTTTTGGGTCTTTACACCTCAACATCCCGAGTGCTAGGATCACATGTATGTACCACCTGCCCAATCTCTAGGGGCTCGGGCTGGACCGCAGGCTTTTCTGCCAGGTAATCCAATATGCCAAATTCCAACTTCAAAGGCCTTTCTAATAAAATAATCAAATGTGTTCTTTCCTGTTTCTGATACCCATAGTACATGATTTAAAAAAATTAAATCTTGCGGTGGTACACACAAGGCAAATCAGAAGGCTAAGACAGGAGAATCAGGAGTTCAACGCCATCCTGGGCACCATGAAACCCTATATTGAAAGTATTAAGAATAGGTTTTGAAGAGATAAAAGAAAAAAGGAAAGCCCCCAACTGGGTAGGGGAGCCCCATTTCTGGTGGGTCTGCTCTTTAAATTATGTTTTAGATGTGTTTCATTTTATGTGTGTGAGTGTTTCTACCTGCATGTATATGGAACACAGTCTTACAGAGCTCAGGAAAGGGAACTGGATCTCCTGGATCACAAGGCTGTGAACTACCATGTGGGTACTAGGAACTGAGCCCAGGTCCTGTGCAAGAGCAAAGTACTCTTAACCACCGGGCCACCTCTATGGCCCCTCGGTGAGCCTAGAAAATGTACCGTCATGGCCGAACCATTATTATTGTTATTATTGACAATATCTGTCTAAATAAATAGTCCAGGTTATCCTCAAACTCTCACCGAATCCTTCTGCCTCGCCTGCCTATGGGCTAGGATTACAGGCACCCAGCTTCAATTCCTAGGCTTTGATAGGTCAGAGTTGCTGTCTCTAGTCAGGAACACGCCATCCCAAAGAGCAGGGATGAGCTAGGAATGCAGCCACAACGCCTGTCTCACAAGTGTGAAGCCCTGGGTTCGATCCCTAGCACTGGACAGAAAAAAGACAGAATGAATGAAGTAGGTACATAATGAAAGCACCACACTGGGTGCAGAGTAAAGGCGCGGCCTCAGCAGAGTCCTCCTTCCCATACACCCTTCACTCTGAGAGGCTCTCAATGAGTAGTGCTCCTCTGACCTGCCTCATGAAAGTAGAACCGAGCACCTGTACCTCATCTCCCCCCTACACACACACACACACACACACACACACACAAACTGTAAATGAACACATCTAGAAGACTTCTCTTTCAATTCTATTATTATAACCCAAAGTTTTGGCCTTGACCATGTGTCAAGGAAACGTCAAGTATCTGGACAGACACAGATCCCAGGTCACAGATATGGCATCTTTATAACATGAACATCACTCTACAGGAATCACAATTTATCCTGTCTGTCCCGGTACAAGCATTTATGGATTTACATGGGCACCCAACACACACATATACGCGCACACAAACACACAGAACCTCCCAGAAGAAGGTCTTCCTACCAGAAAAAGCTTCAAACCTGCTGGACAAAGGTTAGCTTACCAAATATCTCCTATGCTACTTTTTAAAAATTAAATTAAGTTAAAAATCTGGGTGTGGTAGTTCACACCTGTAATCCCAGCACTTGGGAGGAGGCAGAGCAGGTGGATCACTCAAAAGTTCAAGTCTGGCCTGATCTACATAATGAATTCCAAGCCAGCCCCAGCCACAGAGTGACACCCCATCTTTTGGGGGGGGGGCAGTGGTAGAAAGAAGATCCAAATTTACACAAAATTAAAACAAAACAAAAATCTGAGAGAGGTCATTGGGAAAATGAGGGTAACAGCCTAACGGTGCGTTCTAAAAATCTTTCTCTTCCAAGAACAAAAAGAGAAAAGATTGCGGGCACACATCTCCACGGTCCTCTCAGAAACTCCCACTGCTGCCTGGCAAAGCTGGCACACATTCCAATACAGTTATTCAAAATATGTTAATAAGGGTAGCCCAGGGCCCCTCCCTTGCTCTGTGGGAAGTGAACCTGTGCAGGTTAGAACAGGCTTTCCCGACACTTGCTGAGAGAGAAGGCTGAGGTTGGCTGGAGCACTTCCAGTTTAAGACAAACTCTCAGGGGGGACAGCACTGGGCCCTTTGGGACTCAGTCACTGGTCTTCATATTTATTCTATTGGTATAAAAGGGATCATTAATGATTTACATTCCTTGAAACTATCCTGTAGATTTCAAGGGCCCTAACAAGAACTTTAAGCTCTTAAAATAACTTCCAGTGAGGTGGGTTGCATTGTACAAATAAATAGAAGTAGAGGTTACTCACTGTGCAGATGACAGGAATATCATTCTAACAGTGACACGCACATTCAACACTATCTCCTGAGCCTCTCAAGTCTCGTTTGGGGATACGGTGACATCACAAAACGACTAGTCACTCAACTCAATTAGTCTGAATTTGAAAATTCAGACTACCCTAAAATTGTCAATCCTCCTTTCCCTGCCTCCTTAGTAAAACATTTGCTTTCTTGTCTGAACAGACATTCCAGTCATAGCCCGGATTTCAGAGCTGAAGTTATGCAGTTTCGTTTGCAGCTGAACTAAAAATCACTGGGAAAGAAAGGAAAGAAAGAAAGGAAAGAAAGTTAAGAAAGGAAAGAAAGAAAGGAAGGAAGGAAGGAAGGAAGGAAGGAAGGAAGGAAAGAAAGAAAGAAAAGAAAAGAAAAGGGAAGGAAGGAAGAAAGAGAAAGAAAGAAAGAAAGAAAGAAAGAAAGAAAGAAAGAAAGAAAGAAAGAAAGAAAGAAAGGAAAGAAGGAGAGAGACAGAGATGGGGAGAGAGGAGGGGGGCAGGAAGTTTCACTACTGTCCTCAGGTTTGAAAGCAGTCTCCATGTCAGACTTTGCTCATGCGCCAAGGTCTTCAGTTTCAAAAGCTGACGTGAAGGTGGAAGGTATGAGTGGGATCGCTCACCTCTCCGAGGTGACTCACTCTCATATGCTCAGGATTAAACACAGCCCTGAATCCAGAATCAGGAAGAAATTTTTCCTCAGGGGCAGGAAAGGTGTGTGGGGTTTCCAGAAGTATACGACAGCAAGATCATCTGCGCAGGTCAGCTGTTCAAGTCGCATATAAAATTACCTTCTTCCTGCTGTAAGGGCGGGAATACCATAGAGGAAGGAGCACACCTTCCTGAGAGGTGTGGGTACCGAACCCCTCAGATTGTTGTGCACTGCAGCCCGAGGCTGGCTGGAGATACCAGGGATGTGCTGCAGAACAACGAGGAACACTAACGCTACAAACTACCAAGTGGTTGAAGACCAATGGTGACTCATGCTTGCAAGCCCAGCCTTGGGGTGGGGGTGGGGGTGGGGGTGGGGGAAAGTGCAAGATGAATAGACCGAGGCTATCTCAACTGCTGAGACTTGAGGCCTGGGCTACAGGAGGCCCTTTATCAAAATAAAACATAAAATGGTTTTTAACCACAATTTACAAACTAGGGGGCAACCTGGATGAATGTATGATATTACCACTGCTTTGGGGACCCCTAAAAGGCCGGGGCCTTTGTGTGTGAAAAGATTAGCAGTGTCCAGTTTCACGACTTTGCAGGCCGGGAGGAGCCTCAAGCGGTCCAAGAAGCAGTCTGTCTGGAAGCCAAATTTGAATTCTAGTCCAACTCTGACTGCTCCAACAAGTGGACTTGTTCTCAGACCATTTCTTAGGCTTCTGCTTCCCATAAGCTTCATTTTTCGCATTAAGAATAGAAAGAGAATTGGGGGGAGGCCCAGTGGGAAAGTGCATGTCCTGAAATGTACGGCCCAAGAAAAATGCGTGGGGAGAAGGCTGGTCATGGCGGCCATAGGAAGAAGGCTGGTCATGGCGGCCATAGCCACCGCCCCAGCTGGGCGTTGGCACCCAATCCAACAAGTTTAAACTTTAGTCTCTGAAAAAAGTGGCCGAACGAACATAGTGGTACATGCCTCCCACCATGTGAAGAAGGATCTGCAGAAGGACTCCCACAAGTCGGAGTATTAGTTGGGTGGTTCTTCCTCCCAACCCCACCCTCCCAGGAGTAAGACTCAGACTCAAAGCACATTTACAATATTACAAATTAAAAATACCATGCACATAATAGCTACGCTCTACTCTACATATAGCCAGGCTCTACATATAGCTTATAACTTAGCCCATTTATTCTAACCTATATCCTGCCCCGTGGCGGGTTACCTGAGCTCAGGTACCAAGCGTCTGCCTCCTGACCTCCTCGGCGATTCTCCCGCGCCCGTCACTGTCCCAGAATCCTTTCTGCCTGCCAGACGTCCCACCCCTTATTTCCTGGCCAAGCTATAGGCCATCAGATATTACTGACAGCTGTCACATCCATACAGACACAAGAAAATCCTCTCACCATCTCAGGTCACCTTGATCTATCTAGAGAGTTCCGTGGCAGCCATGGCTACCTCACGAGACCGACCCCGCCTCAAGAGAAAACAAAAAAGGGTAAGTAAGAACAATCTAATTTTTTTTCTCCGTTCATTAAAATAAGAAAAATGAGCCTGGCGGTGGTGGCGCACACCTTTAATCCCAGCACTTGGGAGGCAGAGGCAGGCGGATTTTTTGAGTTCGATGCCAGCCTGGTCTACAGAGTGAGTTGCAGGACAGCCAGGGCTATACAGAGAAACCCGGTCTCAAAACAAAAATAAAAAAATAAAAAAAAATTAAAAAATTAAAAAATTTAAAAAAATTAAGAAAAACGGCCGTTATCTGGGCGTGCACATGTGCGCATGTGCGCATGCGTCATTCCACCGTCCTCCATTTTGTTTGTGGGATAGCGGCTGTCGCTGGCCGCGAGCACTCGGCAGACTCTGCCGCCTCCATGTTGGGATTACACGGTGCACCGCCATGGGCAAGCTTTATGCACGGGTCCTTTATAGAAGAGGTCTCCTTGCCCTGAGTTTGCCCAAGCACGGTCATATCTGGTCCGTGCATTTCCTGTCTTTCTCCGATCTTGTGTTTCCGTAAACAACACCGGAGAAGGCATGTGGTTCCCAAAAAACCACGAACTGGTGTGAAAACGGGACTGTGTCAAGAACTTACTTCAAAGATGCGAGGTATGGAAAGAGGCAGTGCCCACGGATGGTGCCACGGGCTTCTCTCGCTTTCCAAAGTGGAGCAAAACACATTTGCTTTAAAACAAAACAACAACAAAACGGAGTATCTACAAGTCGCTTAAAAGTGGCTTTGATACCCCTGCTGTTGCCCTGTTTTACTCAGTTCATGTAAGCTGAATTCAAACTTCAGGAATGGACCAGCAACAAGATAAACACTGATTTCAGTTAACAACCAAATGTAACAACCTTGAAGCAAAATAAAAAGTTCCTCAGTTATAGATTTTTAAAGGTTTAAATATGCCGGGAATATTAAGATTCATGACCTAAGTCAGGCACAGTGGAGCACACATTTAATCTCAGCACTAGGGAGACAGAAACAAGTCTTTGTTGAATTCAAGGCCAGCCTGGTCTACAGAGTCCCAGGCCAGCCAAGGCTACACAGTGAGATCATGCATGGCTCAGTCTCAAAATTAATAATAGTATTACCTAAAATTAAATACCAACGTAGTATATCAGTCTATGTACATATTCTATTTAAATAGTAGTAATAACTAAATATGTAATAAATACAGAATAGTTAAACAATAAGTCTAATAAACATTTCCCCATGGGCTACATTCCCTAGTCTGAGGGAAGATGGGAGGGTTGGGAGAGGGATTTAGGGGGATAGGGTAGGCCTGGGAATGAGGGTATTTCCCTTTAGTAGCTTATAACGTCATTGCCAATAAATCCACTAACTTGCAGTAGTGCACACCTTTAATCCCAGCACTTGGGAGGCAGAGGCAGACGGATTTCTGAGTTTGAGGCCAGCCTGGTCTATAAAGTGAGTTCCAGGACAGCCAGGGCTACACAGAGAAACCCTGTCTCGAAAAAACAAAACAAAACAAAAACAAAAACAAAAAAAAAATCCACTAACTTAATGTCTTATAACCTTTTTTTTTTAATGTGCTACACCCCCCCCCCAAAGAATACTGTGAGTGGGAACACACACACTTTCATTGACAGTTTATGGGCATTTTTAAGTTATACTTTAATGACTTCCTGATTAGCCCCCCTCCACATCCCGGCAGAAACATAAGACTGTCCACATAAGGGGATCACTGGAAACCTCCACCACTTGGTTATATATGGAGTAGAGCAGGCTCTGAAAGTAAACCAGGAATACGAAGGCCAGTAAGAAGTATCTAACAAGCATATGAGCATGGCAGTGCCAAACAGCAAGGGTGTGACGTCACCTGGAGAAAGGACACTCCTGTGCGTGGTCTTCAGTACCTAGAGCGCAGTGGCAGCCATGAGGAGCGCCTTCCTGGGCTGCCAGCGTCCGAGGGAGAAGCTGGCTCTCTGTCACTGCCAGCACAGCGATAGCCCAGTCTGCCTCAGTAGCTGAGGATCTACTGGCCCAGCTCACTTGAGCTCCGAGCAGTAGGTGGGTGTGGTCTCACTTCCCATAATGACAATAATGATCCTCCACTCTTACCAAGCAGACATGGAGATGCTCAGAGATCTTGTAGGAGGATGGAGTGCTCTGAGTAAAGAAGCCATGGAGGAAAGAGGCAGGGGTAGAGGGTGGGAAAGCGAGGGAGGATGGACAGGCAATGGAGTCAGCATGACTCTAGGCCTAGAGTTCTGAGGAACAAGGTAACTAGAAAAGCAAAGGTGCTGCTGCCAAGATGGACGGAGTTCTGAAGATGGCCGGTTTGCCAAAGGCAGAGGCGGCCACCACACTATACCTCTCTCCCACACCAGTATTAATGTCTGTGGTCAGTAGCTCTCTGTGAGGCGTCTGAACAGAACATTAAATGCTCTGAAGGAAATCCTATATTATCAGTAACAACAAAACCCAGCTTTCTACATAAAGAGGGATTCCCTGGGACACAGGAGTAAATGCCTTCATTCCTCTGCGACGGGTAAACAGCCATTCTTGCCTGGTCCTCGTCTTAGATGATTTCCTATAATAGACTGGGTCTCTCAGCCCTCATTCTTGAGTGTGTACTCACACACACACACACACACACACACACACACACACGCGCGCGCGAGTTGAAAAATGGGAGGTTTGACTTCTGTTGTTAGGTACAACCTGCTTGGTGCTCCTAACTGAACCAATCGATCTGAAAGCGAAAAAGGCAGGGGGAAAGGTATTTGAATTTTGAGCTATTCCAGGAAATCTGACTTTAATAATACGCTTTCAGATCCTACAACCAGAATAACCAGAACTCATGAAGAAGAACTAATCCTCCTTCATCTCTCCTCTTTACCTCTAAGCCATTCACAAATTCTGGATCCTCTTTGGAATGGATTCACATTCTTGTCTAATGGGTGTCAACTCAATTCCTTCTTTGACTCGACATCTTCTGAGGTCTTAGCGATGCTTAGGTACTTTTCAGTTCTAACCATTCTGAATATTTTCTTTTATTTTTGTCATCTAAGCAAACCGTTTTTGTAAGGATAAGCTGATGTCAATCACAATGAGAAAACAGCAAAACAAAACAAAACTAAACAAAAGAGGAAAAACTAAACACCTGTATTCTCAAAGATCCTCTATTCCCCTCTGATCTCAAGGAACAACAAGCCAGGCTGTGGTGGCGCACGCCTGTAATCCCAGCACTCAGGAGGCAGAGGCAGGTGGATTTCTGAGTTTGAGGCCAGCCTGGTCTACAGAGTGAGTTCTAGGACAGCCAGGGCTACACAGAGAAACCCTGTCTCGAGAAAAAAAAAAAGAAGAAGAAGAAGAAGGAAGGAAAGCAAACCAAAGCAGAACTTTCTGAGCATTGATTTAATCTTCCCATCCCAATGTAAATAATATTTGCTTCTACTGGATTTTTCTTTCTTCTTTTTCCATTTGTGCCAAGATCAGTATTTCCCCAACTATTATCTGAGGCCCACCTACATCAGACCCTAAGGGTTGTTCAAATTTTTGATGTGGGATTCTAGGGCTGGGGTGTGGACCCAGTTGTAAGATGCTTGCTATGAAGTACCTGACTTCAGACCCCCAATAGCCATATTTAAAAAAACGCCAGGTATGGCAGTGAACATCAGTAACTTTTATGAAGGAAAATCAGAGGCAGGGGGATTCCTGGGACCTACAAACCAGCTGGTCTAGAAAATTAGTATGCTCCAGGTTAGTGAGAAATACTGCCACAGATAGATAGATAGATAGGTAGATAGATAGATAGATAGATAGATAGATAGATAGATAGATAGATAGATAGATAGATAGAGTGGAGAGCAAGTGATGACATTGCATATACCTCTCTCCTCCATGGCACACACAGATGCATGTACACAAATATGTATATCCACAAACCCCACTGATATAAACAAAATATATAAATTTTCTCTTTTAAAATTATTTCTCAGCCAGGTGGTGGTGGCGCACGCCTGTAATCCCAACACTCTGGGAGGCAGAGGCAGGCGGATTTCTGAGTTCGAGGCCAGCCTGGTCTACAGAGTGAGTTCCAGGACAGCCAGGGCTACACAGAGAAACCCTGTCTCGAAAAAACCAAAGTCCAAAAAAGAAAAAAAGTATTTAACTCTGTGGCTTGTGTCATTTGCTGTGTATGAATATGCCACACGTGTGATGGGCAGACCCCCGGGAGCTGGGCCACAGGGGGCCATAAGCCACCAATGTGGCGCTGGAAACAAAAGCCTCGTCTTTTACACGAGCGTCAAGTCCTCAGTGCCCAGCCACTGCTCTAGCACAGCCCTTAGCGTTGTTTAAGCGTCTGCATGGTTACCTGTACTTGCTAAAGTCATCAGATAGGAAAAGGGACTGAAAAGAGCAAGCCTTCACTTTAGAAGTGGCCCGAGTGACATCGTGAACTCAGATCTCTGAGGACCACTCCTCAAACCCTTCATTTATCCTAAAGGACAATACCAAGTTCTGTTGAGGTGTGCCATTACACCTGAGAGCGCCCGGGGCAGGTCTCTTGTCTTCCATTTGCAGTGCAGGTGGAGGAGGCGATTGTGCTTCCTGGGGAGCAGAGCAAGCGCCCAACATGGGAGTCAGCACAAATGCAGACTGGTCAGCCCGGCTCGGTGGGGACTGCCAATTACAGTAGCCAGACCTGCAAGAGGGCTTGATTACATGTAATTTATAAAACGTAAACAAGCTGGGCAGCTTATGAACAATGAATGGTGACCTGCCAGCCCAGAGCTAATAAAAAGCATGGATAAACTCAGGAATAAAAGCATGACTCAGCACCCCACCCCCAAACAATAGGCTGCGCTCTGGCTGGCGGAGTGAGGCAAAACAAGCATTTGGGCTATGATTCTTCTTAAGAGAGAGGTTCTGCCCACCAGACAAAGCCTTTCACAACATGCAGTGTTCAAAAATCAGCCTCTCAGATGTCTCTTCTTCTCAACTTGACCAGAGCAAAGAAATACTGTGACTCCAGGCATACAACAGGACTCTGCATCTGAACTGCAGCTTCCGCTTGAAGCACAGGGGAGATAAAGGCAAGAGAGACGGAGGCGTGTAAGAACAAGGCCTAAAGAGGGCTTCTCCACAGAGGGCAGCTCACCATGGCAAGCTGAGGGAGGCGGTGGGGAGGTGCAAGCAATGGCTTACCCAGGCTTCCGTCCTGAGTCTACTAAATGCTGCTAGAGTTCCCTGCGGTGGGCAAAACAGGCATCCCAGCCTACACAAATCTATGTCGAAATGTCTCAAGAAATATGCCTGTTAGTAAGCCAACTCGGAATCATTTTGAAATCATAAACTTCTCAATGATTCTTGTGTGTGTGTGTGCGTGTATGTGGTAGTGAATATATGTATTTTTAAGCATATCTGTCTAATTTTCTGAGACTCGTTCTATTCCCAAGGACTACACAATGACATTTTAGGATTATTCTGTGAGCCACCTGGATGATTACAAAAGTGTCACGTAACAGAAGAGCTAAGTGGTCTCTTGCTTTTGTCCTGATCCATCAGCTGACATATGCTGTGGACTTTGTCTGCAAAGTATTTCTGTTCATTCAACATCAATGTACCCACCATACACAAAAGAAATCACAGTGTTTGGTCACCATGGTGCTTCAGCAAAATATGATTTCTGGTTTGCCCCCTTATATCTGTATGTATAACAATCATACAATTTTTCAATTTGCGAGAGTCAGTTCTCCCTCCCTCCCACTAAGGTCTTCAGCCTTTAGGCAAGTACCTTTACCTAATTTTCCATTTTCTGTTTGCTTGGCTTTGGTTTGTTGGCAAAGGCTTTCACTATGCATCCCTGGCCAATCTAGAACTTGTTCTGTAGTCCCCCCACTGCTCTCAAACGTGAAATCATCCTGCCTCAGCTTCCCAAGGGTTAAGATTTGAGACATGTGCCACCACAGTTGTCCTTACATTTTATATACAAGGGGATCCCATGAGAGGAGCAGCTGGAGCTCACAGAAGTCACGATGCATGCTACCCACCCACACCACACACAGTCTGAAATGAACAGCTGCACAAGGAAATACAGCCAGTTTTATACTAATGGCACGGCACAACAGTCTTACACACTGTCTGTGCTGGTGATAGAGACCAGGAGAGGCTGACAGGAGAATAAGCACAAGTTAGTCTCGGTGTAGAGAGAAAACGATGGCCAAGAATTCCTGGAGGGGGCTAACCCAGAATGACAGGTCTTGGGAACAACTAGGAACACAAAAGCCCAGCCAAGCTGAGGCAGAGGCTGACTGAGGACTGTGCCAACATGTCTCCTGGACAGATGTGCTAATGCCACATGATGACTGAGCCTGCTGAGCCAAGGGGCAAGGCCCAGGCATTACCGAGCAAAGCCACAGAGTAGAACCAACAGTGTCAGTCCAGGGGGTCACACGGTTAGATTTCCGGTTCAGACAAGCTACCTGGCTCTCTTCACAAAGGGACCTCTGCAAGGCTGTATTGAAAGACGGTTAACAGCTACTGCACTCCAGACTATAGCAGCAGAGGGCCGACTGCCGAGAGCATGGGGTGTGTGTGCAGAATCAGGAAACCTGTATTCTCAAGCCACTGGAGGTGGGTAGCTCAGTACTGTCCACTTGAGGGCGCACCAGGGAGACCACATCTGAAGGGTGAAATGCTGGCATGGCCCATGGCACTTCTGTAGAGCATCTAAGCAGCTAGACCCATAAGTCTGGGCGGAGAGAAGCCTCAGATTATCAGCATAAAACTGGAAGGCATTTAACTATGCAGAGAGACTTACAGACAGGTTTTACAGGTCAGAAATCATACAAGCTATAACACTTGTAAGTTTCTAGAAGTTCTTGTGAAAGTGAGAGCTCAGGGCCTTTTGTTTTAACACTATTATGTCTTTCTCCACACTGACTGTGAGCATGAGAGGAAATCCAGAGACTGTTCTCTTCTTCAGCTATGTGGGTTCTGGGGGTCGATCGTGGATCATCACACTTGGTGGCAGAAGTCTTTCTTTAAAGATGATCAGGCAGACCCATCTGAGCACAGGACTTTTATTAAACTTTCAAGGAGTATACAATCTCACAATGGTTGAAAAGCCAGACTGGCACACTTAGGGATTCCAGGACTTAAGCAGACTATAATCTGTGTCCCTCAATATACCCGAGAATTTCATAGAAGAACTATAGTATGTCCCCAAACGTGGGCCCCATGGTAGAAGTTGGTGGGAACGGTTCTGAGAGCCAGCAGCCACACCGACATAACCAACTCAAGGGTAGCTGGGAAAGTGGGCGAAGTAACTGCGTACTGTAGCCGCGCTCCCACTTCTGAAAGTGTCCCTAATTAAGCTCTGAAGAAATGTTCCCCTTCTGAAGCATTCCTGAATCCCTGAATCAACCCCTTTCTGCTGAACTCTCAGAGCGCATCTCATACTCATCTCAGGATGAGTCAGCATAGGAATCTGAGTGTGGCACATCCCGTGTCCTCTACCAACATACAACCTCTCAGAAGGTGACAGCAATGTCCCCTTGGCCTTTTCTTTTGAGTTTTCCACTGTGCCTTGCTTACACTCAGCTCCCACTGGGTGACTAAAGGATCTGCCCTGAGCCATGACACATCTGACCTCGGTGGGACAGCTGCTTATATTGTATGACCTTGGACAAATCGATTAGTCTCCCCGAGGCTCACTTTCATTCCCTGTAAAATGAGGGGGTTGGGCTCTTCAGCACCAGTGAGGACGGAGATGTGATAACTGAAAAAAAGAATATTCAGTAGCAAATGTTTGTGCTGTGCAAATCAAAGGCAGAGTAAATGAAAAGCCAGAGCGCACTGAACACACCGAGAGGAAAGAACCAGAAAGCTAAGGGGCACTAGACAAGGTGATTTAAAAATCTGGGCTCAAAAGTCTACAGCTATTTGGTTATACTATGTTTTAGACAACGTGTAGATACCTTCTGGGACATCATATCCTGCCACAAGCACAAAATTAGAATAAAGGAAGCAATGAGTGAAATAAATAAACTCTTTTTATTGTGCGTTCTGTGGGTCATTATGAAAATCCTCTTGAAAACTACACTTGGCAGCTGCTATTTCTGACTGGAGCACACACAAGGCTTGCTGCTTTTGTTTGGAGCATTGTATGCTGGGAAGTTTGACCCTTGACAAGCTGATGGCTTACAGAACAAAAACTGAGGATACTACTCCCTAAAATCTGTTTGATTGTGGCCTTTTTGGGGGGAGGGAGAATAAACGGCCTACATAGCCCATAAGGAGGCTTTAGGTAACAGTAGCACCAGATTGAACTGCTTTGACCAATACTCAGTATTCCCTGTCACGTTTTCTCGATGCCTCAAACCATTTAAACCAGAAATTGTCAGGGAGAACTCGTCAGGTCCAGTATAACTTTCGAGGGCTGCGGTCCCAATAATATATCCTCCCTGATAGAAGCCATGGTCCCCCACAAAGCCTCACACTGCCATCAGAACTCACAGAATGGAAGGTGGCATCTAACCAAGTATTTCTCATCCCAAAATGAAATGCTGGAGTGCTTGTGGCCTGAGAGTCAGGTGACATTTTGCAAAGCAAAGCAGCACTAGTTAAACCATGTCTATGAGACTCTGGCTGGAGCACCAGTGGGGAGGCTGGCCTAGGGACTCAGCTGCTAATTCTTCAATCTGGTAGTCACCTCTGGGCAGAGTCAGAAGTAGCTGGACCACATTTCCCAGGGCACTAGTAACTAACACCAAGTAGCAGGAGGGATGAACTGAGCTGCCTACTGAGTAAATTACCACCACTACTCCAGTCTTGGAGACCTTACAGTAGTAAAACAAGTTAAGAGCAGGGCGATGAGGACTCCAGGAACAGGGACAGACTTACTTTTCTCTGATAAAAACAATTCTACAGCAACAGGTAAGCCAAAGCATTAAATACAACAGAAACCACAACAAAAATAAACCAAGCTATCAAAAAGCCCTAGTGCCACAGAATATATCAGAGAAAACAGGCCTTCTAACCAAAATAACAGTTACCTGGAGAAGTGGTTCGACACCTAAGACCACTCACTGCTCTTCAGGGGTCCCAGGTTCCATTCCCAGCACCTGCGCAGCAGGTGATTCACAGCTAAGGACTGCAGACCCAGTGATCTGACTGCTTCTTCCAGACGCCACTGCTGTGCACGGGGCACATACGTACTGGTAGCACAGACAGGCAGTCCCAGCAAACATCCATCCATGTAAAACTAAATAAATAAATCTAAAGCATTTTTAAAGAAATAAAATTCCATTTATTTGCTTATTTACACAGTGATCTAATGCTAAGATAAATTCAATTTAATCTAGTGTCATGAAAGTAAGTAATAAAGCCTTATTTGCTTTTTGTTATTTCCCCTTTTCTTCAGGTCAGGCCTCTCTCCTAGCAGACAATGGAGCTGCCTTTGTTAGTTTCCATGTGCCCTAAACTCTAGAGAAGACCAGAAGACCCGTCAAGCTGGACTTAAGCTATTTGAGTCAAAGCAAAAGAAAATAAATAAAAAGGGAGGAAGGAAACACACTTAATAGTATAGTTAAAGCAAAGTTTAGTATTTTTCTTCCTTGAAAAAAAGACGTGGGATTTTTAAATTGAAAAGAAATGTTTGGGGCTTTAGCATATTGTTTTAAATTCAAATAACAATGTGGCAATTTGGTCCTCACCTCCCTTTTAGGATGTTGGGTTTTTTGTTTTTGTTTGAAGAATAGACACATGGCTAGGGCAACGAGGAAGTCAAAGCAAGAAGCTAAGACAGAGAGAGAGAAAAGAGGGAAAGAACGTTGAGAGAAAACCGTTAGTAAGTGAGGCATTCTTTCCAGAGCAGAAAAGTGAAAGATAGCTCAGTTTGGAAGAATGACAAACATTTTTGGAAAACATGCCAAGACTAGGGAAGGACACCTTAAGCGGTAGAAAATATTACATTACTCACGTGACCCTTCCGCAGCTCCCCTTTACAGACTGCGCCTTCAGCGCCTCCGCCGTGTGCTGTGCCTACCGTGGCAGAGCTGAGGCAAACCACATGGAAAGTTTTTGTTCCAGATAATGGTGCAGGACGGGACTTGGCGGCTACAAGTTGTAATCAGCAAGCCTCAAGAGCTAAGTAACAGAGATAAGGCCCAAATATGCATTACTAGGCCCTGCCTCTCCTCTCCACAGGCTGCAGGACGGCCAAAGCCCAGGTTACCACGTCACTATGATTCTGGAAAGAACTTTTCAAATAGGGAGATTTTTTTAACCTCCTCTCCAGATGGATAAAAGAATTGTCTAAAATGTAGAGATTCTTCCAGATCGTGCATCCTTGCATTATGTACAGTGCCGTGTGAACGAGTCTGCAATGATCCATCAAAAACCCCTGGCTCCTGAAACGACTTTTCCCAGCAACTCTACAGGCTTAAGCGTTGCCTACAATCCCTGAAAGTTCCTAAACCATCCCGTACACCCCCCCTACCTCACCCTGTACCCCCACCTAGCCCCCTCCCCCCACACCCATTAGTAGGCAAAGAGTCTATGAATGTAACAAATGTGGAAATCCACATCACAATGGACTGCTTTCCCCTCGGTAATCTAAAGAATACTAATTTTATCTGTGCTCTAATCCAAGGGGAGGGAAGAGCCTTGAGAGGGTAAGCTTTCCATACTTAGTGGACACACAGGCGGAGATAAAGGGAGTCACAGAAATGGGACTGCAAGTTCAAATGGCAGCTTCACAGGGAGCTCAGGATGGATGGAGACCCCGCCATGCTAATGCCAGGAATGTGAATGAGAGGCCCCCCAACGCCCACCTACAGAAGAGCTTTCAAGCGAGCCCAGGGCGTTATCCTCGCCCTCCAACACTGGCTGGCCCTCACAGCTGGGCTAAGATGGCCTCCAGCGTCCAAGTCCAGGCGCTAGCAGCTCAGAAGCAGATGAATCAAAGGCTCCTTTATCCTCCTTCCCACACGGACATGCACCCTCTCTGTTGTAAACTGAAGGCTTGCCAGAATGAATTACTTAGCTCAAAACAGACATAAAGAAATCTTAAGTAACGCAGGTCCCTTGGAATTTTAATAAGCCCAGGTGACCGCACAGGTTGCTGTGTTTCTGTCTTCTTGGTTGCAGAAAACACACTGTGGCTAGGTGCCCATGAGAACCTTATTAAGTCATAGCAGAAACAAAAACTTTGCCAATGAGAAGTTACAGCTGCCATCCAAACTCCAGGCATGACGCTCCAGCATTCTGAGGCATTGCTTGTTGCTGCTAAGAACTCTTTGTTCATCCAAAACCTTCCTTCCCTTAGGATTTTGTTAACACAGAGTCCTGCACCTCAGTTCTTTCTGAAACAGCTTGAAATCCTGGTGGGAAGTTTTCTGGGGTCATCCTCTTCCCTCCCTGCTCTCGGTCTGAACTCTTAGGCAACTACAACCTGTAGCCCTCATTTGACAACTAATCACAGAGATCACCACAGCCAATCTCTGAGGAAAGCCGTCTAAATGTTTGTGCAGCTATAGCTCACTGCTTTTCACAAATCAGAAACTCCTCACAGGCAGGGAGTGGACAGGTGCCTGCCTCCACTGCATTCCACACAAGGCCCAGGACCAAAGCTCCTGAAATACCTGTTTATTTACTCAGCCAGCAGATAAGCTATGGAACCTTCCAGCCTGAGCCAGGTCCTGCTTGTAGGTGCGCCCAGCACCCGAACGCTGAAGCCAGCTGTGCATCTGTGTTCTCCTGCAGTGAGAGGAACACTGGGGAGCCCACAGAATCCCTGCCTCGTTCACTCAACTACCAGAGATGAGCAGCAGCGCCTGCCTAGCCAGTGAGTAGCTCTCTGCCCTCTGATGCTCCCTGCACCCGGCTCCCTACCCCGTTGGAGCTGTTGGAGCTCTACTGCCCTCCTGTCCCCTCCCCTCCAGATAAGGAAACAAGATCAGACCAGTCAAGGATCAGGTGGGAGGCCAGAGGCCCAGCCCGACCCTCAGCCTGAGTTTCCTCCCACAGCAGGCAGAATGTCCACTGAAACCCTTAGTGCCTTCATCCTTCTCTATTCTGAGACGAGGTCTTGCTCTGTGGTCTCAAACTCAGACCTTCTGCCTCTACCTCCCACCTGCTAAGACTACAAGTCTGAGCCACAGTACCCTGCTCATAAGTAATTTAAAAAAAAATGGTAAACTTCAATATATGTAGCTACGGTGACCTTGAACCTTGACCCAGATCCTTCTGCCTCCACCTCCCAAAGACAGGGATTCCCGGTGTTCTCCACCATGCCCAGTTGTGCGCAGTGCTGAGGACTGACCCTGAGCATCTTCTGTCATGCTAGGCACTCAGCAACCAAGCCTCATCCCCCATCCCTAGACCAAAGGTGAAAGTGATGGTCATTTTGTTTTTTGTATTTTTCGGTTTTTTTCGAGACAGGGTTTCTCTGTATAGCCCTGGCTGTCCTGGAACTCACTCTTGTAGACCAGGCTGGCCTCGAACTCAGAAATCCACCTGCCTCTGCCTCCCAGAGTGCTGGGATTACAGGCGTGTGCCACCACGCCCGGCAGTCATTTTTTTAAACCAGCAGAATTCTTTTTTGTTGTTGTTTTTTTGGTTTTGTTTTCTTTTGTTTTGTTTTTCTGAGACAGGGTTCCTCTGTGTAGCCCTGGCTGTCCTGGAACTCACTCTCTAGACCAGGCTGGCCTCGAACTCAGAAATGCATTTGCCTCTGCCTCCCAAGTGCTGGAAATAAAGGCGTGCGCCACCACCACTGCCCGCCTAACCAGCAGAATTCTAAATCTGTAATCCTGACAGATGCCAAGGTGAGTTAGAACTTCTATGCCTACCTTAAAGAACAGGGTGTCTAAATGCCAGCAGTTCCTCTTCAAGTGGGCTGGCCAAGCCAGAACCTAAGCTGTGAGAAAGAGAGCACCCGATGGCCTCTGGCTCTACTATGGCCCATCTACAGGGCGAGTGAACAGCTCTGATGTCGGTGCCGCTTATCATTGCCATGTTGATACTGGACGAACCATAAAACCAAGAAAAGTGGCACATGAATTCTCCAAGCAATCTCTTGTTCCCAGAAAGGCATGAACGTCCGCCCTCCACTTCACTGACCTACCCCTCCTCTTATTTATTTAACCTGTATCCATAACTTTCCCAACCCCAAGAGTTTAATTAAAAGTTGAAAAGCTTCTAATCCCCTTCCCACTTCCATCTTTGGCAAGGCTGAGTGAGCGCCTGTTTTGGGTTCTACAAGTTTAGAAAGAAAAGGGTACAGTTTGGGGGTTAGAAAGTGGGAACAAAACTACCATCCAAAATGAGTAACTTCCAAACAGGAATTCTCAATCCCCAAAAGGCAACAACTGTATTTAGGGATTCAGCAAGCTTAACTGGAAAACGTTATACAACTTACCATTCTGCCCAGGCACAACAAAAGAATTAACTATCATTAACTAAGTAGGAAGGCTTAATGTAATTGCTAGTTAAAGACCTGTGTTAACAGACAATGGTCCTGCCGCACTTGGAATGGTGGAATGGAGACAGCCAGAATCTGAGGTGAGTGTTCACTAAAATGTCCTTCACCAGGCGGGGCAGCTGGAGGATCTCAGTGTGAAAAAGGCCAGGAGAACGAGTGAGCAAGCGGGGCCATGGGCTTCAAGATTAGCACACGCCCGCCACCGCCGCTGCCCGCCCGCCCGGGTTATCCTTGAGCCAAAGGGATGCTGCCAAGGCTCCCCTCCACCGTGTCAGATGGCAGGTGCCCACCCAGTGCGAGACTCCTCTCCCACACTAGAGCCATACTCCCGAAGTCCACACAAAAACTGTTGTGTTAATCGACATCTGCAGCATACAGAGCTCAAGCTGGGTGACAGATTATCCACCCAAGAACGGGCTGAGGCCTTGCTCCAGGGCTGTCTGCTGTGAGGCCACCCTGCTCTGGCTTCCCAGGCAGGTTCTTCTCCGGAGGGAGAAGGAACACCTGCTCCTCAGGACACCTGCCCCGAGCTGACGGGCTGTGTGAAGGAGCCTCACTGGGCGTCAGGCAGGCGGGCGGGCCACATGGAAACGCCCCCTGTGGAGCAACAGTAAGGGCCAGCTGGATTGAAGGCAAGCCTTTATTTATCCATTTATATTGATTCCTGTGAAAATTTCAAATCCCGATGGTTAAGTCCACCATCGCTTTAAAAAAAAAAAAAAAAAAAAAACCCTTCCATTGGATTTGTCCTTTGATGTTTTCCTGTATGTGTCATGTGCATTCCCGATATTATAACCCCCGCCATTACTTTCTAAGTAAGGAAAATATGCCAAAATGCGTATTTTATAAATCATCAGGAGAGATGTTCAATGACTGACGACCCAAAGATAAAATGTTTAAGGAGATGAGAAGCCGAACTACCCTGGCCATTATGTTACACTTGGCACACACGTGCTGAATCACCACACTGTCCCCCAACTGCACTGGTCGTTACATTACACTTGGCACACGTGTGCTGAATCACCACACTGTCCCCCCAGGAGCTTAGACAGCACTGAAGACAATTTTTTAGATGTTGCCTTGACAAGCCTCAAGTCTACTAGTAAGAATGATCTTAGTAATTTAATTGTGTGTGTGTGTGTGTGTGTGTGTGGTCTTTGTGCTATGGAGCTTGGGTTGAGGCCAGAGGACAACTTTCAAGAGGCAATTCTCTCCTTGCAAGGGTCAAACTGAGGTCATTAGGTGTTCTCTTACTGAGAGCCCATCTCCCTCAGCCAAGATTGGGCTTGAACTTTGGATCTTCCTGCTTCTACCACCTAAGTGCTGGGATCACAGGCCTGAGGCAGTGTGATTGGCTCAGAAGTGCTGGATCACAAACAGGGCTTCCTGTATCCCAGGCAAGGCCAGTCTCCATCCCCAGCCCTGCAAATTTAAAGTTTAATAAATCTGAACTGAGCAGAGTACAGGATAGTAGTTCCCTCAACTCTAAGGCCATGGTCACTAAGCACTGCAGGTCACTCAGCAGAACTGAAAGTGTGAGAATGTTCACCCCACTGTGGGAAACCTCAGCAACGCTGCTGGAGCACGGTGAGCACTGCCGGAGCAAGGTGAGTGGGAAAAGCTCTTACCCTTCTGCATGGGAAAGACCAGAAAGAAGTGACTCTGAGACTCGGGAGTCTCTTCCTTTACCTCCTGCTGCTTTCTCTGAGAGACAGTTCCTCTATCAGATGAGCACAAGGACAAGGAAGAACACAAGGCTGTGACAGTGACAGACAGCAGGCACAGCGGACACAGAAGTCGGGGCTGTGCAGAACTTATCAGGGGCCACAGTTGAGATAGTTTACAGATGAAATCAATACCTTTTTGCATGTGCATATGATGTGTTCGTCTGTAGGTGTCTGGACACACACATGTGCAGGAGCATATGTATTATGTGCGCAGGCCCACTGATGACATCAGATGTCTTTCTCATTGGCTATTTCATTTATTGGAAGAACTCTCTTCAGTGTAGGAGTTTGCTAATCTAACTGTCCAGATGGCCTCCAAAAATGCAAAATTCACTACAGCTGGAATTCTAGGCTGCCACCATACCTGCCTTGGTTTTCACATGAGTTCTGGGGGACAGAACTCAAGTTCTCACATTCTCAAACATGAGACAAAACGATTTATTCATTAAGCCATCTCCCTGACCCGAAAACTTGTTTTTTGTTTGGTTGTGTGTGTGTGTGTGTGTGTGTATCTCTCACTTATAAACTTTAAAAATCATTTGGACCACTCTACAAATACTGCCAACAAATACGGAGACAAAAGTCAAAGTCCCACAGGCAACATTTCCAGCAGAACCCTGATACTCAAACTCCCTGAAGTCTCATTTAATAATTAGAGTGCAAGCATCCAAGATAAGTGTTTCATGGTGAATATGCTCATTAAAACCATTACCAGGCCAGAAAGATGGCCCAGAGGGTTAAGGCACTAGCCCCTACTTTTGGCAACCACAGTTTGATACTCACGCATGACCCACAGACTCAGAGCACAAGTTGTCTGCTGATCTCCATGGCATAGAAGGGAATTCTCTCTCTCCCTCTCCCTCTCCCTCTCTCTCTCTCCTCTCGTCTCATCTCTCTCTCATGCACACATAAAAAAAAAAACATGTGCATATGAAAGAAAGAAAAGGAAGGAAGGAAGGAAAAAATGAAGGAAGAAAGATAGGAGGACATTTTAAATTATTGCCAGGCATGGTGGTAGCATATGTCTTATCCCAGCACATGGCAGGCAGAAGCAGACAGATCTCTGTGAGTTCCAGGCCAGCCATGACTACACAGTGAGATCCTATCAGAAAAAAAGAAGAAAGAAAGAAAGAAAGAAAAACCCTGTCAAGGATGTGAAAGATAGCTTAGTTGCAGAACATTTAGAACTATGTGTGAGGCCTTGGGCTCAAGGTCTTGGGCTCTCCCTCAATAGATACATAAAAATTTGAAAAATAAAAACCATTGTCAATCATTCTTTGGCCTATTTTGCAGGATTCTTTTCACCAAAAAGAAAAAAAAAAGGAAAAGAATAGAAAAATGCATGTATCCATGCCTTTAACAAAAAACAAAACTGGAGTGATAACCAAGCCAAAGGTTCAATACTCTGAGGATGTCAAATCTGGGACTAATCCTGACAGACACTTAGCAGTCCTCAGTCATCCTCTTGGCTATCACCTATCACTACCAACTGGGCCATCCTCACCTACTCCACTAAGGTGTAAAGAAATACTAGTCAGCTGGAGACAAGGCTCACGTGATCACATGATTGCATGGATCACGTGATCACACGAAATGCTTCCCATAGAAGCACAGGAAACTCAGTCCAACCCCAGCTCCCTGGTAACAAGCCAGGCATGCTGCTGCACTTTATAATCCCAACACTGGTGAGGCAGAGACAGGGGGATGCCTGATTTCACCACCCAGCCCACCAACTCTAATCTATAAGCCCCAGATCCCAGTGAGACCCTTGAAGAAAAGCAAGGTGGATACTCCACCGGACTGACATATCTAAGCTTGGCCTCTGACCACCACAAACGCACTTGTGCATACATGCCTGCATGCACACTCAGGAGCACACACACACACACACACACACACACAGAGAGAGAGAGAGAGAGAGAGAGAGAAACCACTAGTTTTCTACCAAGCAAGAAAACTCCCTTGGCTTCCCCCACATCCTGCTTACTGAAACACAATTTAGGGACTGAGTTTTCTCCTGAAGGTAGCTATAAAAATCAACACCACTCAATGTAGACATGCAGATAAAAACCACTTTGCATTCTGGCTGACTTTCTCTGTACTTACTTTATGACTTTGTTGTTTCCCAAACTTTAAAAGCTACTTAGGAGCAAAGGCTGGGGCACTGTGTGTCTGACTGGTTCATCTTCCTTGAGATCTCATCTGATTCACAGAAAGTATAGACTGAAAGGACTTTGACTTAATCTGAGCTTCACATTCCACAAACCCCTCCTGAATTCGTACACTCTTCCCTGATTCAGAAGCAAACAGGGTCTGGCATGATTGGGACTTGAGTGGGAGAAAATTGCCATGGTCATATAACCATACATGTAAGTACTCATATATATTCTCACACAGTCTATTTCTACACATGTATTTATTATGACTTTTATAAATAATCAACTGTACTTTGTTTTTGTGTTTGTGTTTTTTGTTTTTGAGACACAGTGCTAGCTAGCCTGGAATTTGCTATGGAGACCAGTCTGGCAACGGAGCCTCCCATTTCTGTCTCTAGAGTGCTGGGTGGTATGGGCATATCACACCACCATATTTGTCCCTCATTAATTGTCCATTTTCCTTCCCGCAGGGCTTTTTTCCTCACCTCATGGCTGGCACAGTACAGAACTCAGTCTGTCTGCTGCGCCATAGACTAACGTGAGAGAATGATCTGCATTATCAGCAAACACATTGTACTTTAGTTTCCCCAAGAGTCCTAAAAAATGTCTTTCCTAAATAGTGCCCTATCTCTATCTCCTCACTCCTCATCTTGTCACACACAATCATCTCTTTAGAACCAATTCTGAAGATGCCACTCCAAATTTCTGGAATCAAGTTGCCATCTTTACCAAGAAATCCAGGCAACCCATGACAGATGGAGAGACATCTTTGGGTACCTCTGACAAATTGTCAAATCACATCTTTCAATGAAATTACTTGACTGTAATAAATTATACCAGAAGATAAGCCAGAAACTCGATGGTGAGCTCTGTGAAAATAAATATTGCTTGGTTTCAAGCAAGCAAGCAAGGGAGTAACCAGAAGATTCTCAGTGTAGACTCCCCTCCACCAGAAACAGGTTTCATCAAAACAGGTAGTAAACCCTACGTAAGTGGGTATGCGTTTTGCTTTTAAAACACATTTTACCCTAAAAATATTTGCTTCAAATACTGGAACAAAGTGTCATTTCTTTCCTGGCAGGGGGATTCACATCGTAAAATTAGCCGATTAGAAGGAAGACTTAGGACCCCAGACTCCTGATGAGGAGACAGAGTTCCACTCAATTATTATAGGTTCCTTCAAGATATAGTTTTCCTAACTGTGAACATAGTCAACTCGCAATCAGCATCTTGAATCAATTACGCAAATACCAGTTCAGCCTTTCTGGTGCCTGGGAAAAGAAACGCCAACACCAAGAAATCCCTGTTGGATTCAGCTGTCCCCTCCTGCGGGGCTTGACAGCGCATCTAAGACCGAACAAACACCAGCCACCAGGCTCCCCCCAGCGCCCTCCTATCGTATCAAACCGTCAGGGTTCTCCGGCCAAAATCCCGTGTCCCTCAAAGCAAAACCACGAAAATGTGAACCAACCACGCAGACGGCAGGTCTCATAAGAACTTTCCACCCTTTCCCTTGAGCGAATATTTTGAGACGTTTGCCTATATTATCCACCTCTAGCGTCCACGGTCCACTTCCCTCCACCTCCTGGAGGCGCAAAGGAGAGCGGGCGCGGACCCAATCGCGTACCCCTGAGTACTACTACCTCTGAGGTTTCTCGGTGAGGGGAGATTTAACAGCTTCACGATACAGATAAAGGAAGACTCTTTCTCCCCTTGTCACTCCACCCTTGCTAAATGGAATTAACAACAACCGAAGTATGCAGCCAGCTTTGAGCTGGAAAACTGGGCTCCTCTAACAGGCGACGAGGCCTGCAAGAGAGGCGGTCTGCAATATGGAGGGAGAAAGTTTGGCCGCCGAGTGGACGTCACGGTGGGCTGTGGACCGCACCCGGTCCGGAGCCCGCCGGCCGAGAGAGGGATCGAGGAAGAGGAGGGCGGGATTCATGGAAGAGCCAACCGGGCGCGCGGACTGCTGCGGCGCGGCCGACTGTGCCCTGACCTGTACTTACATAACGCTTTAACTTCTTCTCCGGGGGGGACTTGCGGAGCCATCCCGAGCAAACCACTTCGCCGCCGCTCATGGTGCACGCCGTGAGGGCTAGAGGACGAGGCACCGAAGGGGTCGGTGGACACAGTGGACGCTGTCTGGGCACGGCGGGCAAACGCTGCCTACAGGACGTCTCAGATTCCCCCGACGGGGCGGCCCGGCTCCCCGAGCCCTATGTCGGCGATCGAATCTGTCCCGCAGATCCGCGGACTGAAGAGGAACTCAATCGGGAACCGCGAGGACCAGGCTCGTCGGCCTTCTTTCAGTGCGCCCTCCTGGCCGCCAGGCGCGCCGTCCCGCCGCCTAGGCAGCGGTCGGGCTCGGCTGGGACTCTGCCCGGACAGGGATCCGGGAGCTAGAAGCCCTGCGCTCCGCCCCTTGGGGACGGGACCTCCTGCGGGCGCTCCCCGCTGCGGACCCCACGCAGCACGAGCACACACAAAGCCCGCGCGCGGTGTCCGCTCCGCTCAGCGCGCTGGCGCTTTCACACTGAGAGGGGCTCGGTCTTCTCCTTCCCTCTGCTCGGAAAGGGGTGCCTGGGAAGGCGTGCGGCGTCCGGGTGGCAACCGGCACAGGGGCAGGTCCCGATCTGCCTAGGGAGTTCTTGGACCAGCGGCGAGGCTCCGGGCGTCGCCTGGCCGGGCGTCGGGGAGGTCGCGGGTCCGCGGCGGGAGGGTGGGTCTGCGCTCCAGCCTCTTATGAGGGCGGGGATCGGCGAAGGGACGAGGCGCGGGGCGGCTCTGCTCCGGGGAGGGACCCCTGTGTCCCGTCCCCTGCGCTCCTCCCCCACCCCGGGGGCGCGCGGCGGGTTCAGGGAGGCGCGGCCCGGGCCTCGGCCCTCCTCCTTCTAGCCTTTCTGCCTCCCCTTCCCACGATCGGTCGCCTCTAGCTTCTGCCCAGACTTTCTCTGAAACTCCTCCGGAGCGCTTCCAGCCAAAACAACAAGGGCTGGGGAGGCGGGGCCGGCGCTGGGAGGGAGGGAGATGGCAGAGGCACCCTGGGATCTGTAGTCAGCAGGCACGCTGGGGTCCTCGCCGCCCCGCCGCCCCGGGCCCGCGCGCTGTGGAAGGCGACGGTCTCCGGGAACGTAGCGCCACCCCAGTGTGAGCGCGGGAGTGCCGGCACGGTCGTCTGCTCCGACTGAGTTTGCCATCTTGACAACACCCGGAGTCAGGAGTTTGTACTCGGCTGAGTCCTCGCGATCCAGAGTTTCGGAAGGTTTTCCCTACTTGACAGCCTGTAAAGATAACCCAGCCAGGAAGGAGAAGTCACTCGTGCGGGTCCTTGTTGCTCGAGACTGAAGCACTGCGTCCCCCGGACCAGGAGCGCGCCAGGACCCTCACTGTGCACCCAGAGACCAAGGGGGACCTTCTGGATGCCTAGGGCCTGACCCGGGAGCGGTTCTGCCAAGTGATGCGACCGCTTAGCCTCCACAAAGCGTCCAGCTGCATGTATCTCTAAGTCCCTCCACTCCTGGGCTGTTTCTTCCAGCTGGCTTTGTGCTTGCTTAAAACCTGCGCTGGGATGTTGGACAGGAAACAAAATCATACTGGATACCCTAATTCTATTAGCCTACTTGGGTGTTTTACGTTATTATGCCTAGGCTGAGTCTGACACAGTCGTGTAACAGAGCTCTTCTTTACGGGTGGGTTTGAAACAAAGCCTTGGAACAAATTTTAGAAGGCAAATATGTGGAAGAGTTGGGCGTGGTGATGCGAGTCTTTAATTCCAGCGCTTGAGAGGCCGAGGCAGGCAAGTCTCTGTGAGTTTAAGGCCAGTTTTGTATACAAAGTGAGTTCTAGGACGACCAGGACTACATAGAGAGACCCTGTCTCAAAAAGGGAGGTTTATGAAAACACAAATAGATAAACAAGCATTTCTGAGAAGTAGTACAAGTTTGGGGCTCTCCTAATAAATGTGTGCTCTGAGTCTGAAACATTGGAGGTTGTGAAGAGGGAAAGGTGCTGGGAGCCTGGCCTGATGGGACCCCTGCCACCCCAGACCTGAGGAGGTAGGCTGGGGAACGAAAGAAAGACTAGAGAGAGAAATGGAGGCAGGGGTGAAGAAGTGAAAGAAAGAAAAGTAGGTGCTACGTTAATAATAATTCAAAAGCCCTTGCACATAAGAAGGGACAGTGCCCTTTATTTTTGCCATAAAGTGCTTTTGAAATGGAAAAGTGTAATCTGTCTTGTATTATGTAACTTTTGGAATTTCAACTAGAGCTTTTTTTCCAAATAAGTTTCAGTAATTCCATTTCTATATACAAAAATCTATACCCGCATTTGACAGCTTGTACCTGTTACCCCAGCACTTGGGAAACTGAAGCAGGAGGATTGTTGTGAGTTCTGGGTTAGCCTAGGCTAGAGTATAAGAACCAAACTCAAGTTGCATTAAGACCTGGAAAACGGCTCTGGGGTTAAGAACACCAGCCGCTCTTCCAGAGGATCTGGATTTGATTCTTAACACTTCTGTGGTCCCAGAAGAGCAGACATCCTGTTCTAGTCTCCATAGGTACTAAGCATGCACATAGTTAGTACAGACATACATGTAAGCAACATGCATATACACATAAAATAAAGAATTTTTAAAAGTATTGCCTTAGATTTATGTTTGAACCCATGAGATATGCCTCCACATATTACACAGGCAGCAAAAGGACACTGTGTGACACACCAGGCATAGCTTGAACATAGGAAATTTCAAAGCTCCACCCCCCATCTCCAAACACACACATACTTTCTCCAACAAGGGCATACCTCCTAATAGTGCCACTCCCTCTGGGCTAAGTATTCAAACATGAGTCTATGGGGGCTATACATATTCAAACCGCCATGCATTATTATAAAAAAAGTATGTTATATTTAAATTATACCACTTTCATATAATCTATTGAATCATATTTTATGTATGTGCATTATAAGATTTGCTAGTGTGATGGCTCATGCTTCTAATCTCAGCATTTAGGAGGCTGTGATAGTGTGAGAACCTGTCTCAAAATAAATGAATAAATAACTTAATAATTGGCATGCTGGGAAATGCTATTACATATAAATAGCTAAGTTTTCTTCACACAGCAAATGTTTGCAGAATGTCTGATACTGGACTACCATAGAGAGGAAGGGCAGATATGTTCTCTCCTCATCTATCTTGGAAAGAAAAAATATTACAGGTAATTAACCTCCAAATGTCTGTAATTTAGTTGATAAATGCTATGGAAGAAAAATATATAAATATTTGGGCATATACTGGAGAATTCATCCTTCAAGAGGGGAGAGGAGTAGGTTGAGAATGTCTCCTTGGGGCTAAAGACTTCACAGAGAACCCTCAGGACCCGCAGGTACAGCCTGTAGCCTGGGGAAGCCACAGACACTGTAGTTCCACAGTCCTGGGACTGCCGGGACTGGGTACACGGCTGGACAAAATGAGAGAGCACAGCATTAACCCTGGGTGAGAATCCCGAGGCAGCCAGAGAGGGAATGTAGGTGCTTGCTGGGAGGGTGTTTTGTTTGGTTTTGTCTTGAGACATGGTGCCATGCATCCCCTGCTAGCCTGACCACCGACGGCCTTGCACTCTTGATCTTCCTGCCTCTGCCTCCTCAGAGCAGGGATCACTGGTGATCACCGCCAAGCCCAATGTGAGAATCCTTTTGAATTTAGACTTCTTCCTTAAAGCATATGACCCTCAGTGAACGCTGTGAACTTTGTGGTGCTCTAGCCCCCAACTTTAGCTGCACATCTCCTGCCTGATTTTTCCAGTCATCCTATGACATCACCCTTGTTCCTAGGCTTCTCCGGTCTATGGATACATCTGACTTTTTTTTGTAGAACACCAATTTATTCTTTACGCTCACCTCTCTAAGCTGTGGTCCACAGCCTTGAGAGCATGCTTGTATCTCACAAGAGTCCAGTTCCAGTGGAGCCTAGCTGTGCAATTTTCCACACCCAAGCAACGCAGTCATAGCCAGATGAGCGACAGGCAGCACTCTAGAATGTTCAGTGCGTGATTTCAGATCCTCTCTTAGCTCTGAGATCTTCCTATGACGGACTCTAAAGTTGATACAGCACAGAGAGCCCTTTGAAGGAAAAAGTGTAGTTAGGGCTGTAGCTCCGTTGGCAGGCCATTTGACTGTCATGCATGAAGCCCTGGGTGTGACCCCCCCAGCATCACAGAAAACCAGGCATGGTAGCAGAAGTACATACCTGTTATCTGGCATTGAGAGGTGGGTGCAGAAAGATCAGAAGTTCATGGCCATGGGTGGGGCCATGGGGGTTCAATGCTGGCCTGGAATACAGGAGACCCTGCCTCAAAAAGAAAGGAAAAAGAAGATATCCAAATACAATTAGTATAAGTAATGTATTTACAATAAGGAAATAAGACATCAAGAAATTACTTCAGTCTTCTTTCTAAGGTTTCCAGATGGCATCCAGACTCTATGCTTAAACCTCCTGCTTACACCTTGGCGTTCCCTCTCATCTTGTACACTCTATCCTTCCCCCCAGGGGCCTGCGCAGGAACCAGCCCTGTGCAAAAGGCTCATCAATTTTGTAGATGTCTCCTGCTGTTCCAGTCCATTGAGGTTGTTACAAAGAAGCACATCAGACTGCACAATCTGCAAGCTCTAGAACTTTACACTTTAGAAACCAGGAAATCCAAGACCATGGAGCCAGCAGGTTTGCTCTCTAGTGAGGGCTGATTCCTTATGGAATGTGACTTTGAGAGCTGGCCAAGATGGCCAAGCCCCATCAGCTCCCTTTTCTAAAGCATTAATTGGTGGCCTCCTGAAGGCTGGCCCATTGTCCTAGTGCACTCTGCTTCCAGCATGTGGGTTTTAGGGGGACACAGAGGTGAACCTCAGCTCCCTGCAAGCCTGCTCACCCTCTTGCTTGATCTTGCCTGTTCTCTGCAGTTATCCCCTCTCTCCATTGCCGGGGTTGACCTCAGAGTTTTGTGTGGGATAGGCAAGTACTCTTATCATTGAGGTAATTCCAAGTTCCAACTTTTCTCTTCTCTTTCTTTATTAAGTGTGCGTGTGTGTGTGTGTGTGTGTGTGTGTGTGCTGGTTTGAATGAGAAAAGTCCCCATAGTCTTGGTCCGTAATTAGCGTCACTGTTTGAGGAGGTTTAGGAGGCACGGCCTTGCAACAGGAAGTCAGCCGCTGGAGGCGGGCTTTGAGATGAAATCCGCCGGCCATTTCCAGTTCGCTCTCCGCTCTTCACTCTCTCAGCTCCGGTTCCCTTCGCTCTCCGCTCTTCACTCTCTCAGCTCCCGTTCCCGCTGCCTTGCTTGCTTCTTGCCGTACCTCAGCTCCACTATCATGAACATAATCTCCCAGAAATTATAAACCAGAGCAAATTCTTCCTTCTCTAAGTTGCCTTTGTCCTGGGTATTTTATCACAGCAACAGAGAAGGTTATGTCGACCAGGCTGGCGTCAGATGCTCAGAGGTCTGCCTGCCTTTGCCTCCCTAACGTTGGAGCTGAAGTACACCACCGTACCCAGCAAAACATGCATTCTTGAAATAAAATGTATGCATAGTAAGAAAATGATCTTTTAAACAAGGAAATAAAACAGCACTTGCTCTCGGAAGATCTCAAATACAACTATTATGGGATATGATGAATGTAAGCTTGCGCTGCGCCCCTGCCCTGCTTGGCCGCTTTCATTTCCAATCGGATATTTCAGATTTGGGGGTCCCTCACTGGAGCAAGTGAGGTTTTCTTTGGAGAAATAGAATCTTTTGTGATTATGGTGTGAAAGAAATCACGTTACTATGCTCTAGCCATTTACCATGATAATAACTCCACATTGAGCCCACACTGCATTTCTCCTGTTTTGGTTAAGCGATACTGCTCTATACAGTCAAACAATGTTTAATCTCAGTGTTATTAAATGACTGTTTCAGACTAGTGTTATGTGTCAACACAACAAACACAGTCTGTAACAAAGCACGTCTCAGGTGACAAGTGAGGTGGGGTGGGAGGTAACAGCTTTCCACTAAATGATTT
This sequence comes from Apodemus sylvaticus, assembly GCF_947179515.1. Classification (NCBI taxonomy): domain Eukaryota; kingdom Metazoa; phylum Chordata; class Mammalia; order Rodentia; family Muridae; genus Apodemus; species Apodemus sylvaticus. The sequence goes on along the minus strand of NC_067492.1, from coordinate 49,862,026 downwards.
TGGACCAACAGAACATTTGTATGGGAAAGCCACATTTCCTGACCTCACCTTATGATACAGATGAAACTCAGTGCCAAATTACAAAGATACAATGGCAGATTGTAGGTCTGAGGACTCATGTTACGGCCAGGGCCATGGAGCTCAACGGTAGTGTTTACTTGGCATCTACGAGACTCCTGTTGATTATCAGTGTCACAAAGACGTATAAAGGGGAGCTAATGAGAGAGCTCAGTGGGTAAGGGTGTCGCCACCAAGCCTGATTATCTGAGCTCCACCCTAGAGGTCTGCGTGGTGCAGGGAGAATGCTGGCTCCCTCCATTGTCCTCCGATGCTCACATACACACCATGACACTCATGGACACAGACAGACACACACACACACACACAAGTGTAACAAAAAATAGTTTCAGAAAATGGGGAAAAATGAAATTAATCTAAAAGATTTCTTTTTAAAACCCTCTTAAACTTTGAAAAAGATGAACAGATACAGAAAAAAAAAACTGACCCCTGAAATTTTAAATGTTAGAGATGTTAAAATTGAAAATGTCTCTTTGTCAAAAAAAAATCTTTTTAAAATGTTTGGTTATTATTTGTTTGTTTATTTTTATTTTCTGAGAGAGTTTTCCATTGTACCCCTGGCAATGGAATTTGCTGTGTAGACCAGGCTAACCTGGAACTTTGAGCAATCCTGATACTTCTGCTTCCTGAGTGCTAGGATTGCAGGCACGCCTGTCTAAGATCCATCTTTATGAGGGTGAAGAATCAGAGCTGGGGAGAGGGCTCGGTGGTTAAAGATGTTTGCTGCCATGTTCACGCATACTCTATACACATTAAACACACTATACACACCATACACACCATACACACCATGCACAGCATACACACCATACACACCATACACACCATACATACCATACACACCATACACACCATACACAGTATGCACACTATACACACCATACACACCATACACAGTATGCACACTATACACACCATACACACCATATACACCATACACACCATACACACCATACATACCATACACACCATATACACCATATACACCATACACACCATACATACCATACATACCATACACACCATACACACCATACACACCATACATAGCATACACACCATATGTACCATATACACCATACATACCATACACATCATATACACCATACACACCATACATACCATACACACCACACATACTATATACAATATACACACCATACACACAAATACATAATATAATTTAAACAGGAGAGTGAAACAATGGGCTGGAAAGGTAGATATGTATGCAAAAGCAACTGGTGTGTAAGTGTGACAACTGGTGTTCAGCCCCTGAACTGAAGTGAAAAGCCAGACCCTGGGCAGATCTGTGCTCCCAGCACTCTTATCATGCTACATATACAAATGGAGACTGAACAGGAGGAAAGCCCAGATGCTCTTGGCCTCCATAAGAGAAACAAGAGACCCTGCTCGGCAATGTGAAATGGAAGAATGGACTCCCCCAAATTGCCATTTGACCTCTACATGCACACTGTGGCACACTCACACATCTACGTACACACTCACACACACCTCACATGCATATATACATACATACACACATATATACATACACATACACACATACATATACACATACACATATACACATACACACATGCATGCATACATCCACACACATATATGCAGATACACACATATATACAGACACATAGACATACACACACATATCTACATATATACACACACATATACACACACATACACACCAATTTTTTAAGAGAGTGCAAACATCATAGAATATTAGATATTTTAATAAATGTATTTGTTAAAGAGTTTACAATTTTTTAAAAGACATTTTGAATTATATGTATGTGTGTGGTTACATGTGTATGTAACTGCAGTTTATGGAGGAGGCCAAAAGAGGATGTCAGCTCACATGGAACTGGACTTACAGTCAGCTGTGATCCTCTGCATGTAGGTACTGGAACTGAATTCAGGTTCTCAGAAAGATCAATGTGTGCTTTTAACCACTGAACCATGTCTTCAAACCCATTTGTTTAGGTGTTTTGCTTTCTCTTTTTTCCTCTTTTCTCTTTCTTTCTTTCTTTCAGTCAGTCAGTCAGTCTGTCTGTCTGTCTGTCTGTCTTCTGAGACTGGACTTATGTAGTCCAGGTCTTATATAGCCTCAAACACAATAGAAAATGAGCTTGAACTCGTGATCCTTTTGTCCCCACCTCCCAAGTGGTGAGGTTACAGATGTGTGCCAACACTCCTGGCTCACTGCATCTGGAATATACAAAGTTCTTCTGCAATAAATAAAGATTTGTAGGCCACCCAAAACTTCTGCTTCCAACAGATGTAGAGGAAAAAGAAGCAAATGCCCGACTGAAGCAGCTTTTGAAGGTCCACATGCATGAACAAATACTTTTTATGACAATGGCTATGAGGCCTTGAAGGACAGTCCCATAAACCAGGGAGAGCTCAGTGAAGCTCTTGGCTTCCTGCTTCCGGTGGCGTTCTAGGCCAGAACACAAGAGGCTTAGAGGGCTGGGGAAATGGAGTTTCAGGGTCATGGAGGTTAATACCCTTCAAGGCTTCGGGATAGATTGCCTGACAGGAAATAGCCACAGAGGGCTGTGGAGAGGCCCTCTTCAGTGGCTTCTCTTTGTCAGTTGGATAGTGCTCAGCAGAAGACATGGGCTGGAGGGGAAAGTGAGGGAACAAAACGCCAGAAAGGAAGAGAGGATTCAAGATTACCAGAGACCGTGTTCACTGGAAATTCGAGTAGTTCTTGAGAATTTACAGGGCATTCTAAAGTTCTCTGAAGGGACGACGTTGTCTTATTAGTGATGTAGAAGTAGCCATAGTTAGGTAGGCTGTGGTCCTAGCTAAGAGAATTTAGTGATAGCATCCTAAGGGTTTAACTTATTTCTAAGTGAATATGTATGAATATCCATGTACAAATATTTATAAGAGACAACCCTGAAACGTCCAACAAAATAAAATGTATAGTGTCTAATACCATGAGGGTTAATATTGTCAACTTGACAGAATACAGATTATATTGCTGCAAGAGATTATCTAAAATAGGTCAATTGAGGTGGAAATACCACCACACCACCACCACCACCACCACCACCACCACCACCACACCACCACCACCACCACCACCACACCACCACCACCACCACCACCACACCACCACCACCACCACCACCACACCACCACCACCACCACCACACCACCACCACCACCACACCACCACCACCACCACCACCACCACACCACCACCACCACACCACCACCACCACCACACCACCACCACCACCACCACACCACCACCACCACCACCACCACACCACCACCACCACCACACCACCACCACCACCACCACCACCACCACCACACCACCACCACACCACCACCACCACCACACCACCACGACCACCACACCACCACCACCACCACACCACCACCACCACCACCACCACCACCACACCACCACCACCACCACCACCACCACACCACCACCACCACCACCACACCACCACCACCACCACACCACCACCACCACCACCACCACCACCACCACCACCACCACCACACCACCACCACCACCACCACCACCACACCACCACCACCACACCACCACCACCACCACCACCACCACCACCACCACACCACCACCACCACACCACCACCACCACCACCACACCACCACCACCACCACCACCACCACCACACCACCACCACCACACCACCACCACCACCACCACCACACCACCACCACCACCACCACACCACCACCACCACCACCACCACACCACCACCACCACCACACCACCACCACCACCACCACCACCACCACCACCACCACCACCACACCACCACCACACCACCACCACCACCACACCACCACGACCACCACACCACCACCACCACCACACCACCACCACCACCACCACCACCACCACCACACCACCACCACCACCACCACCACCACACCACCACCACCACCACCACCACCACCACACCACCACCACCACCACACCACCACCACCACACCACCACCACCACCACCACCCGTGAATGTAGATGGAAGCACGCTATTGTGCTGAGGTCCTGGGGTGCATAGGAAGGGAACACCACATCTTCCCCCTTCCTGACTGTATACACAACGTGACCAGCTCATGTCTGCTCCTGCTGCAGGGCCTTCCCTGACACCACGGACTGTGTCCCCTGCAACATGAGCCAAAAGAAACCCTTCCAGTACTTAAGTAGGTTTTGTCAGGTACTTTGTTACAGCAACAAGACAAGTAGCTAATACAAGTACCCATCCAGAAATGACAAGCAGGTAAACACGATCCAAAATGAGGAGAAAACTCATTTGGGACCAACTAAGAAAGCTGAATGTAGTGTGTTGTGCCTATGATGTCAGCACTGGGAAGCTCAGTGCAGGAGGACCAAGACTTGGAGGCCAACCGTAGACTAAACAGTGAGTTCAAGGCCAGCTGGAGCTATATGGTAATGCCCAGTATGTAAAGTTCAATAAAAGTAACTCATACAATATACAAATTATTGGACAAAAACATTAGAAGGGTTGTTATGGTCTGGGGGTGTTGCTTCACAGTACAACCCCTGCCTAGCATGTGTAAGGCCCTGGGCTCACTTCTTAGCATTGCAAAAAACGTGCGCTGCATCCCATGTTCAGGAAGGTCTAGGAATGACATCATGTTGAATAGAAAATAAGTAAAATATGTTACAAAGACCAAAATCAAACCTCTAAATATAAAACCTGTGATAGCAGACAAAACAAATACAATAGATCCATGAACTGTGAAAGAAAAGATGGAGCACAGTGTCAATGGAGAGGGGCCACCCCAGCAGCAGTGCCGGTGTGACTGCAGTCTCCTGAGGCGGGGTGGTGTACATCAAACGTATATTTGAAAAGACAATGTCCAAGATCAATCCCAATTCACTGCCAGGTTGTCTCAGTGAGGGTTTCTGTTCCTGCAATGGAACATCATGACGAAAGAGAGAGGAAAAGCTTGATTCAGCTTACACTTCCAGATCAGAGTCCATCAATGGAGGAAGTCAGGATAAGAACTCACTCACACAGGGCTGCAACCTGGAGGCAGGAGCTGATGCAGAGGTCACGGAGGGGTGCTGCTTACTGGCTTGCTCCCCACGGTGTGCTCAACCTGCTTCCTTATAGGACCCAGGACAACCAGGCCAGGGATGCTCCCCACCCCCACCCCCGCCCCATCATATCATAGGCTGGGCCCTCCCCCAGTGATCTCTGAGAAAATGCCATAACGCTGGAATAGAGGCATCTCCTCAACTGAGACTCCTTCCTTTCTGATGACTCTAGCTTGTGTCAAGTTGACACAAAAAAATAGCCAGTACAAAGCATAAATTCATGTATTCAAGAGAGGCATTTCTTAGAGAAATTTAAAGAAGAATCTAGTAAGAAATATAGAGTTTGTGAATCAAAATGCATTCTCAAATTACCAATTTCTTCCCAGATCAATCCGTACTTTTTTTTTTAATTTATTTATTATACGTAAGTATACTGTAGCTGTCTTCAGACACACCAGAAGAGGGAACCAGACCCCATTACAGATAGTTGTGAGCCACCATGTGGTTGCTGGGACTTGAACTCAGGATCTCTGGAAGAGCAGTCAGTGTTCTTAACCACTGAGCCATCTCTCCATCCCCTCAATCCATAAGACATAAGACATTCCCCATCACTACACCAGCCATCTCAAATTCAGCCCTGCCCTAAAAAAATGTATAGAGTGATTGTGAATAGAAAGGACTTTGAGAGACTAAAACATCTTTGGTGAGGCATAAGATAATTGAGGCAGGAGAAAAGACAGGGAAATTGTGGGGACATGAAAAAGAAAAGGAACCACTCACCTCAGAGCCTGAAGGAAGCTTCCAGCACGCAATCAAGAATTCACCAGCATGGTTAACATCGTTTACTTCAAAACTGCCTACATGCAGCAATACGCCTTCCAATAAGAATGTTACGACAGCAATGAACGATTCTGGAGGCTGGAGGCAGGAGGCTGGATAACCCTGAGTGTGGCCTTACTCCTTCCCAGATACTTTCTCAAACTTTAAGAACAAACCCATCAGGTTTTGTTTACAGTACAAATATCTCCCTTCCCTAGAACTCCTGGGATCTGGGGTGTGGCCTTGTCAGCTGTAATTCTATCTGGTGCACCCCAGGAACCACAGGGTGGTCTTATTTAAATGTCTTAACAATTCTTTAAGATAATAATTTCAGGGCTAGGAGAGGGCTAAGTGGGTGAAGGGGCTTGCTACTCAAGCCTGGTGACTTGACTACAGAACCCTAGAATTCATGTAAAAGTCAAAAAAAGAGAAAAGAATTAGCCGGCATGTGGTGGAGATTTCTATAAGATGGCAGGTGCGGACAGAGAATGCTCTGGGAGTTTGGAAGTCGGCATACCACTTACCTGGAACAGACAAAGAGAGACCCTGCCTCAAATGATGTGGAAGGCAAGCACTGAGGCCTGAGGCTGTTCTCTAACCACTGTGATGTATACACACAAACACACACACACACACACACACACTAATACACTAACACACAAACACACAGACACACACACATAAGCACACACAAATGCACACACACACAGACACATACACACTAACACACTAACACACAGACACACAGACACACACACATAAGCACACACACATGCACACACACACAAGCACACACACACAGACACACACATACTAACACACTAACATACAAACACACAGTCTCACACACACACATAAGCACACACACATGCCACACACAAGCACACACACATACACACTCATAAGCACATACACAAGTACACACACATATACACACACAAGCACACACATATACACACACAAGCACACACATATATACATATACAAGCACACACACATAGGCACACACACACAGACACACACACAGACACACACACACACACACACACACACACGCATAAGCACACACACACATGCACACACACATAAGCACACATACACACAAGCACACACACATACAAACACACATACACAGAACTAACTAGATAACAAATATTAAAAAACTAAATAATAATTTTGAAGTCCTATCTATGGTTACAGAGAAGACAAAGCACGTGTGACTTTCCTTTGAGCAGTCCACCCTCACACTGTTCCCTCCCTGTTCTCTCCCTGAAGGCCTCCCTCCCCTCATCTCCTCACACAGGCTTTCTGTCCCTTCTGACAAGCCACAGGCCTGCTTCATCTTGCTCATTCCTCGACTCCTTTCTAATCCAGCTTCCCCTGAGTCTCTACAAAGAACTCCCAAGGCCACTGCAGCCTGGGAGGTGTGTGGTGTGTGTGTGTGTGTGTTGTGTCCCGCTGGCACTGACAAGTGGGATGCCACCGCACCAAGGACAGACAGACTGCTGGCATGAAGACAGACAGACTGCTGAAACAGAGTAGAGCCAAGAAACAGATGCACCCAGATAGGCTCATTGATTTTGACGAAAGCATATAGCCAATTCAAAGGGGAAGAAACCTTTTCAAGGATTGATCTCGAAACAATTAGCCAGAAAGTGCAAACTTCGATCCAGGCCTTGAAGCACATGCACGCACGGTGTGCTCTCAGTTGATCCAGATCTAAGTATGAAACTTGGATCAAAAACCAACCTTCAAGAGGAAGATGCAAATTTAAATCTCTACCATGTGGAATGAGGCCAAGATATCCTGTATTAGAGGTCCTAAGCCACACACACACACTCACTCACACACCACATTCACACACCACATGACAGACAGATACACACACACACACACACACACACACACTCACACACCACATGCCAGACAGACAGATACACACACACACACACACACACACACACACACGTACTCACACACCACATGCACACACCACATGACAGACAGACAGATACACACACACACACACACAGAGAGAGAGAGAGAGAGAGAGAGAGAGAGAGAGAGAGAGAGAGAGAGCAGTTGGTATGTCTAAAAATTAAGATTCTTTGTCTTTCGTCAAACTGTTGAGGGAATGGAAAAGTTAGACCACAAACTAAAAATAAATCTATAAATTCACCTAATAAAAAGATAGTGGCCAGAATGTATAAAGACCTACAAGAACTCAATAATAGGAACTCAAACCAATTTCAAATGGGTAAGATTTGTACAGATCACCAAACCCAGACTACAAACACATTAAAAGATATACCCCAGACCTCTCATCACTAGGAAGATTCAAATTAAAATCAAGATGGGATGTTACTGTGCAAGTATTAGAATGTCTGGAAAGACTGACTGCAGTAAGTATTCATGACAAGACTGAACAATGAAAACTCATATACACTACTTCCAGAAATGTGAAATGGGGAGTGTTTTTTTCAGTTTCTTATAAAGTTACAGACATATGCCCTGGTCATTCCATTCCCAACTATCCCATTCTATACCATTCCACATGGTAGAGATTTATCCCAGAGCTAAGCTTACACAAAGACTGTACACAGAACTCTGTTGTCTTCATCTTTAAAAATCTTTTAAAAACTTTTTAAAATATAAAAAGTATATTGTATATAAAACACTATATGTTATATAGCATATAGTATGTTATATAGAATATGTGTTTTATAGTATATTAGATATAATATACTTATAATATAATATAATATATATTATAATATAATATAATTATAAGTATGCTTATATACTTATATTGTATCTAATATACTATATGTTATATAGTATATTATACTATATCTTATATAGTATAATATACATATGTTTTATAGTATAATATGCTATATGTTATATAGCATATAGTATGTTATATAGAATATGTGTTTTATAGTATATTAGATATAATATACTTATATTATAATATAATAATACTTATAAGTATATAAGTATGCTTATATACTTATATTGTATCTAATATACTATATGTTATATAGTATATTATACTATATTTTATATAGTATAATATACATATGTTTTATAGTATAATATGCTATATGTTATATAGTATATAGTATGTTATATAGTATATTATATACAATATACTTTTTAGATTTTAAGTTTTTAAAAGATTTTTAAAGATGAAGACATGAACATGTACACACATGCCCTGCCATGCATGTGTCTGTGTCTGTGTGTGCACATGAACATGTGCACACATGCCATGCCATGTGTAGGTTGAAGGATGACTTGCAGATGTTGGTTCTCTCTATTTTCCTGTGGGTCACAGGAATCAAACTCAAGTCATCAGGCCTAGTTACAGGTGCTGAGGAATCTTACTAGCCTTGTGGCTTTTCCGTTAAGAAGTTTCAAGAAGGAAACAATCTAAATATCTGCCAACAGTTTAAGAAATAAGGTTTGAGGGTTTGGGGGAGTTATCTCAGTTAATAGAGTGTTTGTCTCGCACTTATTAAGTCCTAGCTTTGATACCCAGCAATAACTACAGAGGTGGGCATGGGAACACACTCAGAAAAGAGACTCCAAGTTCAAGTTCTTCCTCAACTATATAGCAAGAAGCCAGCCTGGGGTACACAAGACCCTGTCTCAAAAAGAAAGAGGAGGATGGTAAGGTAGAGGGCCAGAGAGAAGGAGAGGAAAGAGAAGGTAGGTACGTTATTTCTTTGGTGCATTTACAGAACAAACTCTGCTCAATGATGAAACAGAATAACCTAGCAATGTGCGGAACGGTATCAGCGAATCTTCAAACCTTTACACTTAGTGAAGAAGACAAAGACAAAGACAGGTCACACGATACCGCTCACATGTGGTTCTGGAAGAATCTTAACTCTTAACAGAGGTCCATCAGTGGTTGCTTGGGTTGGGGGTGATAGATCAGCTCACTTCTCTACTTTATCTGAGACAGGGGCTCATAATCTGAGCGGCTAGCCTTGAGCCCTACATCCTCACGTCTCCATTTCCCCGTGCTGGGATTACTTGTGTTACCACATTGGCCATGTTCCCTATCTTGACTGTGGTAATGGTTTCACGTTGTGTACGTGTGCCAAAAATATATCAAATTATATATCTTTTTCCACATCAAGTGCACCTCAACCAAATTCTTTAAACAAGCAAACAAACAAACAAAAACAACACAAAACAAAAAGCCCGAAGTTAAGGACAGGTGAGACGGCTCAGCTGGTAAAGGTGCTTGCCCTGAGGACCAGGAGGCGTTCCTTCCTGTCTCCATTCGGCGGACCCCACTGGCACAAGTGGTCCCTGACCTCTGCATTTGTGTGATGGCATGGACCCCTGTCAAACAAACAAACAAACAAACAAACGAACGAACGAACGAACAGTGGACAACTGGATGGAAAAACAGTGGAGGATTTCGACAGAAATTTTAGGCAAAGCTTCGCTGTGGGATGGGAACCTGGTGGCTCCCAGGAGCCTGAGGAGGGAGCAGGAGTCTCTGGAGCTCATACTGGTGTTTGTTTCATTTTGGAAACATGTGCAGCTTCTTATTTGTGCATATTTTTGTTTTTGTGTTATGCGTTCTACCAAAAGGCTTATTTCTACCGAAAACAACGCTTTTGTTTCTGCCCTCACTCAGCCTGGTGTGGAATTTTGCAAGGGGGGGCGCGGCTCAGCTCCGTTTCAGGGTAGGTCTTGCCTGCTCTGGGAGATGAAGCCTCTCCCAGTGCTTTTCCAGGTGGTAGAAATTTTTTCCTCCGAAGTTTCTCAGAAAGCTGTTTATTATTTTTATAAGTGAGGGCTGTGCCTATTTTAGCTTCAAAGAAATCAGCAACCTCTTCCAGACAGGAAATTGCTTGGGAGATGCAATTAGATTGTTCAGAACGCTAATGCAGTTAGATTCCAGTGGGCGGTGCCTTTGGCACTAGCCAGTTCAGACCTCCTCGTGCCTCTTTCCCTGGGAACTGTCTCTCTTCCCAAGCTCACAGGGTGGACTCTTTGGTCATAATTTTCCTCCCTCACACTGCTGTGAGGGAACTGTGGGGAACAACTGATCATCTGGGCTGGGGAAATCAGATTTGTTCTGGAAGAGTTTGGAATTGGAGCAGAGGTTCCAATTAGTTCCCGATGGCCTCAGAACTGGAAGATCTTGTAACTCTCCAGAAAGAAGCAGTGAGGTGTTTGGTGAGGAACTAAGTCTTCACAAAGCACGAGAAAGACTGAGTCCTGAGTCACAGGGACCCCAGTAAAGGCTTTGTAGTCCCCGAGACGGCACATGCTGAAAAGTGCTTTTGGTGTAACGTGGTCTTTCTTCTGTGCACCCAGATGCTTTCTAAGATCCTTGGTGGGTGCGAGTGGACGGGAGGCCCGCAGTGGTCCTCGCTTCCAGTCCCCGCTACACAGCAGGTTGAGGCCGGAGAGCCTGAGCTTAGCAGTTCCAGGTCAGCCTGGGCCCCGTAGTTAGGCTCTGCCTCAGAAGTAATAAATGAACAAAATAGTTCAAAATAAGCCAAAATCTGCCATTTTGGTAGACGCCAAGAGTCCTACCAGCACCGATCCTCTGAGATTTGCTGTAAAACTTCAGGCTATCTGAGCCAAGCTCTGCCCTCACTTAAAAGAGTCCTTCACTATGGAAGGGGCGTGTTTCCTTTCTCCACCCCTTCTTTCTTTCTTCAGTTTTACATTCTTGCTCTTCCTTCTGTCTGTCCTCCAAGAAATATCCATTCAGTATTTTCTATTAGCCAGGCATTATTCTGAGTGCTTGGCATTAAGCAAATCAGACAAAGATATATTTATTTACGTATTATTTTTTGACACAGGGTCTCAAGTAGCCCATGCTGTCCTTGAACTCATTCTTACCTGAGGATGACGTCACACTTCGGACACTCCTGCCTTTATTTACTGTATAAGGACTGGTGTTGCCCCAAGGAACTGTATTGCATCTTGCCTAGTTTATACAGTGCTGGGGACTGAACCAGGACTTAATGCATGTTTGGCAAGCTCTTTTATTAATTGGGCTCATTTTCCAGCTCCTCTACCCAATGAAAAAAACCATGAATTGGACCAGTGAGGTGACTCTTTGGAGAAAGGGGCTCACTACTTAACAGTGCAAGCCAGAGGACCTGCTTCCTGGAATTCATTTACATACGGAGGGTGAGATCCAGTTCTACCAAGGGGGATTTTCACCTTGAAACCTAGAAGTGTAAGCCATTCTCTAATATCCTTGCTTATTAAAATTCCCTTTACTGGAACATAAAAATTCCTCCATCAAGGCAGAAGATGTATTAAAATTCCTCCATCAGGGCAGAAGATTTATCATTGTTGTTGTAATCACTATTATCATTGTGTGTGTGTGTGTGTGTGTGTGTGTGTGTGGTCTCATTAACCTCCTTGCTCCGTTGCAGAGGAGGACTTCAGCAGCCCTGTGGTTCTGGGATAATCCGGGCACCTGGATGCCACCTACATGAGGCCGAGCCCCGTTTGTTGGCATTTAAAGCTGGAACTGAAGGAGTGCCCATTTCTGGAGGGCGGACTAAGGTCTGAAGGAAGCTGTGTCACACAGACGAAGGAACACCACTGTGGTTTTTCCTGCTGCTGGTCCAGCTACGGACTCGAACCTTACGAAGCTCACTCCACCACATTTCTAACTCGGATCCTATGCGAAACTCCTTATTCTAGGGGTCACAGAACACTCAAAGTCAGTACTCTGTGGGAACCAAAAGGTCAACGTAGATGCCAAAAGTCAACAGCTAACTCACTGTAGCCCATGCCTCTCACCTCACTGGCAGCCTGGAGAGGTGTCGCCTGCCCGCCCACCCGCCCACCCACCCTTGCCTACGCCACCTGGACTGTCAGTACTCTGCTTGATTGGCAGAGTCACTGCTCTGTCTGAGCAGTTGTCCTGGGAATTCACACCTCCCTGTCTTGATCTGACACTCTTGTCTTCCTGTGACTATCCATGGTTACATTTTCGTTTTGTGGTGGTTGATGTTAACTAGCAAGTCCACAGAATCTAGAGTCATCTGGAAGAAGGCTCTCTGGGCATGTCTGTGCGAAGCTTATCTTGTGTTCAAGTGGCAAGACCTGCCCAGGGTAGGTGGTAACCTTCCCTGGTAGACTCTGTGAGGAAGGGAGCTGAGCTTCGAGGTATTCATCACCCTCAGCCTCCTGGTTAGAGACGGGCTAGGTTTGCCTGCTTCAGGCGGGCGTCTGCTGCTCTGATTTCCCTGTTGTGATGGGCTGTGCTGTTGCATCAGGAGTCAGCATAAACCTGTGCTTGCTTTTGTCAGAGTATTTGATCACAGCAACCGAAATGTAACCAGGTCACAAATGTTACAGTTTGAATCTGAAGTGTCTCCCACGTGCTCGTGTGTTGAACACTTGTTCCCTGGCCAGTGTTTTGGAAGCTGTAGAATGTTTAAGAACTGGGCCTCACTGGGAGAAGTAGGTTACTAGAGGAGAAAAAAGCCAACAAATGAACACACATACATACACACACACACACACACACACACACACACACACAGAGAGAGAGAGAGAGAGAGAGAGAGAGAGAGAGAGAGAGAGAGAGAGAGAGAATTCAAAGTAACGTGACTTCCTTACTCTAAAAGCTGATTCTTTTATGGTATGCATCAATTGGTAGGATGGAGTCCAAATCAGCTATCCTAGTATACCTGTGAGGATTCATCCTGCTGTTTGGCACAGCCTTCCAGAGTTCTTGAGAGCTTTAAAACTCTCCGCCATGTGAGCCATCTCTTCTAGCTTGTGCTGTAGTTGAATACTTTGCTCTGTCACGTGCTCGCATGCTTACTTAGGCTTGTTTGAAACATCTGGACTTACATTTAATGAGTCAGTAGAGTCCCAGTGGATATCAGATCTTGCCCAACATCTGGATTTCAGTCAGACAGCTGAGCTGGTAACAGGTGTTTATCTGAGAGGCCTGGAGATGGGTCTTAGAAGGAGAAGGAATTCTATAGACAGGAGTACACCTTGCCTGCAGGGCAAGCGGAATGCCCTGGGTTAGAGGGGATTCTGGGTGCAACCAGGAAGTAGTGGTGGCAATGTAGTTTCAGAAGGCTCAGCCCAGAAGTGCTCTTGCCTGCTAGAGAGGTGAACTCTGCTATTCCATTGGCTTCACGGACCTGTTCCCTATGGAGTGGCCCTCTTACCACTATTTTTACGTTTATTCATTGTTTGTTTCTTTGTTTGAGAGAAGATCTTACCATATGTATCTGTGACTGGCCTGGGATTTGCTATGTGGCCGAGCCTGGCCTTGAATTCATGGAGATCTGCCTGGTTCTTCCTCCTAACTTTTGAGATTAAAGATGTACACCACTACTCCTGACATGTGTATATATGTATTTATATTTTATTTGTGTGTGTGTGTGTGTGTGTGTATGTAAATGTGGACCTGTGTATGCTACAATATGCATGTGGGGGTCAGAGGCCTGGACTTTGAGACCTCACTGGCCCCCTTGTTTGAGCAGAGGGTCTTGGTTGTTTTTCTGATATGTAACCATGCTTGCTGGAGCACAGCTTCTGGGGAGACTGCTACCATAGGAACACTGGCATTGTATGTTTGTTCTATTATGTCTGGCTTTACATGGATTCCGAGGAGTCAAACGTAGTTCCTCACGTGTGTGCAGTAAGCTTTCAGAACTATCCCTCCAGAACGTTGTCTGTCTGTTTTGAGGTAGGGTCTTACTCTGTAAGCCAGGCTGGTCTCGAACTCACAGCAATCATCTGGCCTGAGCCTCCTGAGGTCTGGATTACACCTTTGAGCCACTGCATAGGACTCTCAGCTTCTTCCTTGAGACAGAGAATATTTGTGTTATTCATGCCCTTACCTGCTCAGACACATCTTCTAGTTTCTCTTGGATCTCAGTGTCTCCGTGGAGATCTGTTAAGTAAGCAGACACCATTGCCTTCCATCTCCACGTCTTAGCAGGTTGGGACTTCTCTACAACTCTCTCCTGGGAATGGCGGACAAACCCTTGGGGGGAGGCAATGGGCTTGCTCAACCCACCCATCATCTTTCTTCCTCCTCTCTCTACCCAGTTTGGGAGAATGTTCTCTCTCTCTTTCTCTCTCTCTCTCTCTCTCTCTCTCTCTCTCTCTCTCTCTCTCTCTTTCTCTCTCTCTCTCTCCCATTAAAGAATATTTTACAGCATTTGAAACTGATGATATAGCTCAGTGTGCCCACCACCTGGGGCCACGAGGTGGAAGGAGAGATCTGGCTCTCATGAGTTGTCTTCTGACCTCCACATCAACACACACACACACACACACACACACACACACACACACACTCTGAATGAATCACTCCATTAATGTGAAAAAAAATTTAATTCTATTGTCATTGAAACAACTCAGGAGGTGAGGGTACTTGTGTAACCCTGGCGACCTGAGTTCAGGCTGGTGAACCTGGGAAGGTGGATGGAGGGAACGAGTCCATCGCCTTGTCCTCTACCCTCCATAGGCACGCCCTGGCATGCCCTCAGCCCTGCCCCCACACATCACGCATACACACAGTAACAAGAATCTTAGCACTCAGGGGGCAGAGGCAGGTGGATCTCTATGAGTTTGAGGCCAGTCTGGTCTACAGAGAGAGTTCCGGAACAGCCAGTTTCTCAGATTTACAGAGAAACTTTGTCTCAAAAACTCAAAATAAAAAAGTCCACTTGTAAGGCCTGGCCAGATAGTTCAGTGGGTAAGCGTCCTTGTGCTCCTCCTGACAACCCGAGACAACCCGAACTCCATCTCTGGAGCCCAGAGGGCGGGAGAAAAGACACACGAATGCCATGACACATATGAAATACACACACACACACATACATACATACATACATAAGAATAACTCAAAAAAGCAGAAAAGGGTTGCAGGGTCAGTGAGATGACATCATGAGAAAATATTTACCATCATGATTGATGACCCAAGTTTGAATCTTAGAAGTCACAATGTCAGAAAGAGTCAGTTCCTGTAACGTTGTCTTCTGACCTTCAACATGTGGCACATGTACACACATGCACACACTAAGTAAATGTGCCTTTGTCTTTTTTTAATAAAAAAAAAAAAGAGAGAGAGAGAGAGAGAAAGGATGCCAATTCTGGGCTTTATTGTTGCTGTTGCTGTTTTGGGGTTGTTTTGTTTTGCTTTGAGACAGGATCCCCTGTAGCCCAGGCTGGCCTCAGACTTACTATGTAATCAAGAATGATCTTGAACCTTCAGCGCTCACCTCTACCTCAGGAATGCTGAGATTACAGGCATGAGTTCTATGTTCAGTTTATGGGGTGGTAGAGACCACCACATCCATACTCAGCAGGTGTTCTACTGTGTGTGTGTGATGTACGGGGGCAGGGCTGAGGGCATGCCAAGGTGTTCATATGGAGGGTAGAGGACAAGGTGGTGGACTCGGTTCTCTCTGTCCACCTTCCCATGGTTCCCTGAACTCAGGTTGCCAGGGTTACACAAGTACCTTTCCCTCCTGAGCTGCTTCAGTGACAATAGAATTTTTAAAAAATATATTATCACTGGGCGGTGGTGGCACACGCCTATAATCCCAGCACTTGGGAGGCAGAGGCAGGCAGATTTCTGAGTTCGAGCCCAGCCTGGTCTACAGAGTGAGTTCCAGGACAGCCAGGGCTACACAGAGAAACCCTGTCTCGAAAGAACAAAACAAAACAAAAAAATATATTATCACATCAATTGATTGATTCATTCAGTGTGTGTGTGTGTGTGTACCACAGCACAGATGTGGAGGTCAGAAGACAACTTAAGAGAATCATCTTTCTCCTTCCACCATGTGGCCCCAGGGATAGAACTGAGGCAAAGCTAAGCTATGATTAATTAAGAAAAAAATTACATTTTTGTGTGCAGTCACATGGCCGGGGAGCAGAGCTTTCAGGAGCTGGCTGTCTCCTTCTATCACGTTGTCCCCAGGGGGGGAATGGGAGTCGAACTCAGATCATCAATCTTAGTGGCAAGTGCCTTTACCCACCGAGTCATCTTGCTGGCCCACAAATGGCTGTTAAAATCTAAGATGTACTGAGTTTCTTAGTTTATTTGTTTTGTTATTGTTGGGAGTGGGAGTCTTCAGTAACAAACAAGATCCTACTCTGCTGAGGGAGGCGGCTCTTATTAAACTAAGAGTTCAGTAAAGACTCACAGGTCCTATAGATTTCATGTTCATCAGCGAGTTCTGTGACAGGAGAGATGGAGCAGGGTATGTTAGAGCCAGTCGCCATTGTCTCCTCCTTTCAGTGTCGGTGGGAGATGTTCACCGTGGGAGATGTTCACCGTGGCAGATAAAATAGAGAAAATATGCCAGGCAGGCCAACACTATCCACCATCAAAAGACAGAATCACCGCAGATTTAAAGATCTCGGTTAGTTCCCTTTTCCTTCCTCACAGGAGTTCTAGAATTGGCAACACTGTAACAGAAACTACCAGGTGTGAGCTAAGCAGATGGCGCTGGTTTCACTCAAGAGAACTGGAGAAAGCAAAAGCCGAGCAAGGAGCCGTTGATGGACAGGTCACTCCAAAGGTCCTTTGTGACAAAGCCTGGAGCAAAGGGACTGTCTTCTCATAAGGGTTTGCTTAGTCATGTGATTTTCACATGGGAGGATCGCCTTTGATATAGGGAGAGGACTACAGGACAAAACCAGTGCAGCTAAGGCCTTCCAGGAAGTTGCTACGGAAGGGCACTCTCGTAGATGCTTTTCTGTTGCTATGATAAAATACCGTAGCTAGGCAATTTCCAGAAGTAAGGGATAATTTGGGCTTACAGTTATAGAGAGATACAGGTCCGTCACCTCCCAGGGAGGAGGCAAGTAATATGACTGGAGTCAGGACACTTCCTCAACCAGCAGCAGAGAGCGAACTGGAAGTGGTGTGGACTCTTCAGACCTCAAAGCCTGTCTCCAGTGGTGGCCATCCACCAACAAGGCTCGCGCCTCCTCGACTTCCCCCAGTAGGAACCAAGTTGTCCCAACATCCGAGCTGATATGGGCATTTCATTAAAGTTCCTACAACGTGCATCCAGATGGAAGAACTGCTCAGGCTGAGTGACTTCAGAACCCCTGATGTCTCAGAGAGTTGAGATCTGCAAGAGTCCAGCCGTTCCCTACCCAGTTCTGTCCCTCCTCTGGAACGTGTAACCGTGACACCCCAGTGGGAGGAGCATGGCAATCAGTCACGTAGGGAAAACACCTAGAGTCCTTCCCCATGCAAACAGAGCATCACTCGCGTCTCAAACTGGCCCAAGAGGAATCATGTACCCCCGAATCCCACGCAGTTCCTCAGTGTCTAGATAGTCCCTGTCCACATCTCTCTCTCTCTCTTTCTATCTTTCTCTCTCCCTTCCTCCCTTCTTCCTCCCTCCCTTCTCCTTCCTCCCCTCCCTCTTCTCTCCTTCCCTGACCCCCCCCCCCCCCCCCGCCCCGCACCTTAGGCCTGTGGATCAGATGTAAGCTCTCAGCTACTGCGCCAACACTATGCCTGCTCCCTGCTGCCTTTCTCCTTAACATGATGGTAATGGACTCCAAACCTCTAGAACCAGGAGCCCCTAAACTGAATGTTTCCTTTTCTTTCAACAGGTTGTCTTGGTCATGGAGTCTTATCATGGCAATAGAAAAACAACTAAGACATAAGTCCTGAGTTCTGAAGAAAACTCTGCTGCTCTTTTTTTTTTTTTTTTTCCATTTCTACTAGAGCACCCAGATCCTCATGCTGCATCTTTGTGCTTTCGGTCTGTACAGACATGAGAAGCAACTCAAACTCGAGGGTGGGGACAGCAGGGCTCCACCCCGGGACCTGTGCACTTGGTATTTATTCTTGGTGGCCCTAGGTAGTAAACGTGGGAGACACAGTGCTTCTGTTCAGATTTGAAATGTCCCCCAAAGACCTTGGTGCTAAAGATTTGGACACAAGCCTATACCGCTTACAGATTTATTTTAGTTGTTTCACTTCTGCGTGTATGTCTGTCTGTCTTTCTCTCTCATGCGTGTGCATGCGTGTGCATGCGTGTGCATGTGTGTGCATGCGTGTGCATGTGTGTGTGCATACATGTGCCTGTGTCTGTTGTGGTCCTCTGCAGCTCGTTGAGAACTGCCTGATGTGGGTGCTGGGAACTGACTCCAGCCCCAAGCATCTTTTCCTTTTGCTGTGATAAAATGCTCTGACCAAAGCAGCTTCGGGGAGAAAGAGTCTATTTTATTTTCCAGTTCCTTCAGGGGAAGGAAGACGAGGTGAAATGATCAGGTAATGCTGTCCTACTCTGACTCAGTTTGGTTTTGCTTAGACAGTTCTCTGCCTCCATCCCTTCCACACGCGGACATATACCTTGGCAACATATTTAAGATTTGTGGCAGCCTTGGCCATGGTCCCAATGTATTAACCAGGGATGAATAGTTTCAAGGCTATTCCAACCCTCATCTCCTTTAATGTACCTTTGTGGTTTTTGTCTTTAGAAACTCTGTCTCCATGAACATGGGCACCAAGAGACATTTTAGAGACACAGGCTTGCTTCTGCTCTGGCCATCAATCACAAGGTCTTAAAACGTTTAAGTGGCTTTATCAGCAGGATTGTCAATACCTATCTGGCACAGATCATTACAAAGGTATCAGGAGCCTGAAACATCTGGTCACATTGTGTCAGAAGGGTGCAACCAGTGTGGGCTAGTGCTCAGCTCACTTTCTTCATCTGTACAGGACCGAATTGGCTGCCTAGGGAGTGACTCCACCCACAGTTACGTTGGATCTCCTCCTGTCTCGGAACATAATAAAGACATTCTGCTCTTGTTGGGGACATTGGCCCAGCATGACATGTCTAGAGGTCCATCTCTTAGGTGATTCTAGATTCTTCTTTCTCTGACTCCCTGAGAGGAATGCTGGGACCCTAGTCCCTCTCTCTCTCTCTCTCTCTCTCTCTCTCTCTCTCTCTCTCTCTCTCTCTCTCTGCCTCCTGTCTGCCATGAGGTGAGCAGCTTTAGTTCCCTGCCCACAATGTTTCACATCACCACAGGGCCAAACCACCGCCATGAAATGTCCGAAGCCATGAATACATAAAACTTTCTTCCTTCAGGTTGATTATCTCTGAGATTTTGTACCAGTGACCAAAAGATAATATACCGAGCAAGCACAGATGTGTTGTTGTGCATAGGCAAGAGCAGAGCCTTCCAGCCCAGGCCAGCAGAGTATGCGCATTGATATCCTGGTGTTGCTATCACAAACTGTCAGCAACTAGATAGCTTAGAATGATGGAAATGTACTGTCAGAAGGCTAGAAATCTGAGGTACCCGGGTAGCAGTGGGGTCATTCCCTGTGTGAAAACTCGAGGGAAGACTTTATCCTAGCTGGCAGCCTGTCTTCATATACGTTCATCTTTTCCCTGTGCCTCTTCACTTTATTTTGCTGTGTGTCTGTCTCTGTGCCCAAATATACCCCCACCCCATTTTTCTGAGACAAGGTTTTTCTCTATAGCCCTGGCTGTCCTGGAACTCACTCTGTAGACCAGGCTGGCCTTGAACTCAGAAATCCTCCTGCCTCTGCCTCCCAAGTGCTGGGATTAAAAGCGTGCGCCACCACCACCCGGCCCAGATATCCCTTTTGATGAGGACATCTCAAGTTATATTAAGGCTCAACCTAATGACATCATCTTAATTTGACCACATTATAACTTTTCCTCCAAATAAGGTCATGTTTTAAGACACAGGGGACTAGAACGACAACATATCCTTGAGGGAGACACTGTTCAATCCTTGATGGGACAAAAATCAGATTACAGAAACAGATGTGAGAGAATAGATAGAAAGACTCGCAAAGTTAAAAAAAAAACCAGGAACCTGTGCAAGCATGCTAAGGAGCCTTGTTACTCACACACTCTGGGAGGTCAAACCAAGTTTACCTAAATCTCCAGGGGACAGGGAAGCAAGCACTCCTGTGAGATGTGGGACACAGAAGCACAGGAAAAGGCAAGGACACTGCCTCCCGCCTCCCGGAAGGGAACACCCTCTTTGATGGAGCTGTAAGAGTCCTAACCCAGTGGGGTGGATTTGGGTCCACAGGAAGCCTGTCTCACAAAGCTATTTCCAAGCCCTTTAAAGATGGATATTAAGAGGTCTTCCAGCCGGGACCAGGAAACATAAACCTAAAATATAATCTTGCTTCATTTTCCAGGATCATTAAAGTATGGGGTGGAGAAGGAGCGCGTAACTGATTGTCCTCGCACAAATGGTGGCGAGTCTGGACAATGCAAGTTGGAACATAGCCAGCTGTCCTCTGCAGGGACAGTTGACATGTTTGTAAAAAGATAAAGACAAAAGGGGGATATGTTCTCTGGAGGGGTGATGAGGTATGTGGGAATGGGGGTGTCTCAGTGGCCCATGCCAAGGCATCACTTCCCACTGAGGGACCAGCCACATGATGGTATAGTATAGAATAGAGTTTATTCAGGGCATGCGGAAGGGGAGTTAAGAGGGTAGAAGAGGGAGAGGGAGAGCAAGAGAAGTAGAGGAGTATAAGCCAGCCATGAGCATGTGCAGAGAGAGGGGAGAAGGGGTGAGGGGACAGAGCAAGAGCAAAGGGGAAGAGCAAGAGAGGGAGGAGGGGTCAAGCAGCCCCTTTTATAGTGGTCAGACCTACCTGGCTGTTGCCAGGTAACTGTGGGTAGACATAGCATGCTAGCAACAGTCACACTGGGTGCTAATCTCAAATGAAGTGGTTTAGCCTTGTCTAGGTAGGGGAACACCTCTGTTCGAGTGAGGTACTGATCTCCCCCAATATGACTTCGATCTGGCTACTTGCTAACACAGTTCTGACTCCAGGAAGAAGTCATTTCAATTGCTCCGGGCTTCCTGCAAACCAGCAAAGTGTTACCGATTAGCTCCCTTGCAGGTGTATTACAGACATAACCTCCAAGCTCTGTCTCTGTGCTGCAGATCTGTGAGGAGCACATTTCCTGGAGTGTGGTTGGCTCATCTGTGAGGCCTTACTCTCTTCGGATGATGTGCACACACTTATGCATACACAATACACATCTATATCTACCTACACACATATATACACGTATACACAAATACATACATATACACATACATATATGTATACACAGACATACATATACATACACAGACATATGCATATACATATCCAAAAATACATGCACACACATACACCATATATACACAAATATACATACATACACATGTGTATACACATATATATACACATACGTAGACAGGCACATATTTACACATATTTACATACACACACAGAGTGTTGATCCCTCTAGGGCCTCTCTTTAACCTGTATGATGGTTAATACTACCATCTTGACAAGACCTCAGAGTGCTGAGGTGGACCATATCATCAAATTTTGAGCCACAGTGAGTCAGTCCTTCCTGCCTGAAGTTGCTCTAGTCTTTCTTTTTCCCAGCACCCAGACAACTGAAATCTGGGAGGGAGACTGTTATCTTACAGCCCGTTTGAATATCAGCTTAGTTGGGTGGGCCACCTTTGTATCTGCAAGGCTTTTGTTCCAACAGAGCAAACACTTTGGCTTTGCAGCCCTGGAGTGCTGCTGCAGTTACACAGCTCAACAGCTGTAGCACGAGCAAGCACAGGCAGTGTGCAAAATAATGGGTGTCATTGTATATGTATCCACCAATGGAAATAGGCAGGCGGCTAGACTTGGCCCCAGGGCTATAATTTGCTGTGCCCACTAGTCTAATCTGCAGCCAGCTCCTGTGCTGCCTCATTTGCCAACCTCTGACTTGTACTTCCTCCAGTTCATCTGCTTTCTGTATGTGGCTGAGGCTAAAACATGACACCAAGATAGGTCTTTATGGTTTTTTGTTTTGTTTTGTTTTGTTTTTATTTTTTTGGATTTGTTTTTTTCCGAGACAGGATTTCTCTGTGTAGCCCTGACTGTCCTGGAACTCACTCTGTAGACCAGGCTGGCCTCAAACTCAGAAATCCACCTGCCTCTGCCTCCCAGAGTGCTGGGATCACAGGCGTGAGCCACCACCACCTGGCAAGATAGGTCTTTAAATGTTTGTGTATGTGTGCACGTGAGTGCGTGTGTGCATGAGTGTGTGTGTGTGTGTACATGTTGGGGAGGGCGATGCACATGTATGTGAACAAAGCAGTCCAGAGGGTGCTGGGTGTCATGGTCTATCTCTTTTCGCCTCCTTTCTGTGAGCTAGGATCTCTCACTGAACCTGGAGCTAGGCTGGGAGCCAACAAGCTCCAGGAATCTTCCTACCTCTGCCTTCCCCAGCCCTAGGGCTACAGTCTCAAGAGCAGCCAGGCCTGGCTTTCCATGTGGGTTTTGAACTCAGGGTCCAGGTGCTTGCAAGGCAAGTTCTTTTCCCCACTGAACCATCTCTTCGTTTCCCGGGGGCTCTAATAAGTAGTGGATGAAGTAATAAAAATCGATCTGTGTGCTGAGTAATGAGGCTGGGCTGAAATGTCCACGAGAGGTTCTTAGACGATGATTAGACAGAAGAAAACCCTGGATAGTTACTATTTCATCACAGGCCACTTAAGTAGCTTCGCCACTTCTTTTCTAGGTATGAGACCCTGCTATGACTCTCTGCAGTCTATGTGTTGCTCGAAATCAGTTGCTGTATCCAAGGTAACTCCTACCTCAGTTCTTAGTTCTTGCTAAAGAACCCTGGCTTTCCCTCAGTCCTAGCTACAAGACACAGAGTCCTAGCTACAAGACACAGTATTTTCCCACTCCCTGGTGAAAGGAGGAAAATTTAGCTGGGATTCAAACTGGATTATGTCTGACATCTAGTTCTGGACAATCAAATCTGGAAGAAATCTTCTTAGAACTACTAGAAAAGAATTGCCAGGCAGTGGTGGCGCACACCTTTAATCCCAGCACTTGGGAGGCAGAGGCAGGCAGATTTATGAGTTTGAGGCCAGCCTGGTTTGCAGAGTGAGTTCCAGGACAGCCAGGGCTACACAGGGAAACCCTGTCTCAAAAAACAACAACAAAAGGAAGATAATATTCTTTTTTTAATTTCTTTTTTTTTTAAAGATTTATTTATTTATTATATGTAAGTACACTGTAGCTGTCCTCAGACACTCCAGAAGAGGCCATCAGATCCCATTATGGACAGTTGTGAGCCACCATGTGGCTGCTGGGAATTGAACTTAGGACCTTTGGAAGAGCAGTTGGGGCTCTTAACCACTGAGCTATCTCTCCAGCCCCGGAAGATAACATTCTCAGACTTGCTCTGCCTGCTGGACTTTGAGACCCTGAAGGAGACTTGACTAGCATTATAATGTTAGTGTGTAGGTATCCAAGGCTTGGTCCTCGGCACATGGCTTTGTTGGGAGGTTTGGGAAAATTATGGATGTAAAGCCTCGCAGCGGAGCTAGGTCATCGCGACCCCGGATTCTTCCCCTCTCTCTTCTCTGCTCTTTCCAGCTGCCACAAGGTGAACCTACCATGGGGTTTTGTCCCGCTGTGGGTAGGAGAACAGCAGAGTTTGGGAGCTAAAAACCCCAAAACTCAGAACCAAAATAAATCTTCTCTCTTTTGAGTTCATTTTCTCAGGTATTTGCTCATAGTAGCAGAATGACAATTAAAAAGATAGAAAGACTAAGCCGGGCGGTGGTGGCGCACCTATAATCCCATCACTTGGGAGGCAGAGGCAGGCAGATTTCTGAGTTCGAGGCCAGCCTGGTCTACAGAGTGAGTTCTCGGGGGAAAAAAAATCCAAAAAGAAAAAAAAAAGAAGACTATTTGATTATGGGGTGCTGACCCATTTTCTCTTAGATTTAGGACATATGCCCTGTATGAAGCTTCTAGAAACCTGAAAGAAGCCAGGTATCATGCTGTGCTTCCCAGTCCCAGCCCTCAAAAGGATGTCCTAAAGCTAGTGAGTTCAAGGATAGCCAAGGCTACAGAGAATGTTTCAGGCCAGCCTCGGCTACCTACCACGAACCTATCTCAAAAAATTAAACTACAAATGACACTCATAGAGTAGTATATGCCTCTTATTTTAGCATTTAGAAGACAACAGCAGGAGGATTCCTTCAGACCAGCATGGCCTACATAGTGAGTTCTAGGCTAGCCAGGGCTACACTGTGAAAGGGGTAAAGCAAGCAAAACCAAAACCAAACCAAAACAAAACAAAACAAACAGAAAACAAACAACTGCAAAAAGCAAAGCCCACACACTCAAACACACAAATTTAAAACTGAACCAAATCTCATCAAAAACATGAAAGATTCTGAAGCATATATGACCACAGGGTTTTGAATTATGGATTCTGGACTTGTACTGTTATTTGTGTCCTGCATTGGATAATATGCTTCCATTTTACATCAAGTCTTGGGTAAATAGTCCTCTAGGCTCTAGGAAAGGATATTTTTCATACATTAGACAGAGGGGGGAAGGGAAGCAGGGAGGGAAGGAGGGAGGGAGGGAGAGAAGGAGGGAGGGAGAGAGAGAGAGAGAGAGAGAGAGAGAGAGAGAGAGAGAGAGAGAGAGAATTTTCTCTATCCAGCACCTTCTCACACCCTCTGCTATATTGAATTTAAGTGTACAAATACCACCACAACAAAAACTGCATGGTTGGTTACCTCCGATGAGAACTGATAGGCAGTGTTTCCTACGAGACTATCTGAGTTTTTCCCCTCAGGAATTCGCTATGTAAGGGAGAAGCAAGGATGAAGTCTAGGTTCTTCAAGATCCTGTGGTGCCTGTGGAGAAGCAATGTGGGGGTCAAAGGGTCAGCGCTCAGACCTTCTCTCTGTCTGCAGTGTGGACCAACAATGTAGCACTAGCCATTTCCCACCAAAGAAGCTTCTCACTACATCTCCCATCTCCTTGCTTCCATTTTATAATTTAAAAAAAAAAAAATCAGTAGGTTGGCTTGGCTGATAAAACCGGTTTTCATAAGGCCCGTGTATTTTGGGTGGTCTACAAGAACCCCTGAAGGCAGAAATTGCATCTTGGGAATGTGGCTTTTTGGAAATGTGTCTGCATCAGGTCTCTCGGAATTGAGATGCAGAGGGATTTGCAAGGTTTGCATTTTTCATTCATTAGAGCAGAACTGCTGCCAAACTTCCCTTCCTGTTAGTCACACTGGGAGGAGGGGTCACTGCAGTCGGGTGGCTGTAAATTACTCTACAGCTCAGCAGCCAAAGGATAATACCCAGGGAAGCACAAATCTTGGCTTGAGTCTTGTGAATAATTTGTGAGAAACTCAAATGTTTACTGAGGAATGAAAGACAGAGCCTATCTTTAAATTCAGTGAGCCAGCTAAGCCTGTGTGAGCCTGAACCAGTATAAACCAGTGTGAGGAAGCCAGAATTAGCTGGCTGTAAATAATTGATTTTTGTAGCAAATAATTGAAGATAGAAGTCTCATGAAGCTCAGGCTGGCCTTAATTCTTGAAGCTGGAGCTGGTCTCAAATTCTTGAGTCCTGATACTTCTGCCTATAACTTCCTTCCAAGTGCTGGGAGTGTGCTCCTGTGGCCCCAGTGCTGAGAAGGCAGAGACAGGAGGGTCCCAGGGCCTTGCTGGTCAGCTAAGTATCTGAGCTCTAGGTTTAGTGAGAGACCATCATGGCTCAGAAAATAACATGGAGAGCAATTGAAAAAGATACCTGAGGTGCTCTCTCTCTCTCTCTCTCTCTCCCCCACTTTCCCAATCACCCCTTTCCCAGACAGACAGACACACACACACACACACACACACACACGCACACACACACACACATTCTACTTGATGTTTTCTGGCATGAACATGCAGTGTAAAGCTCTTTACTATGTCACGGAGTTCTTTTTAAATGTCCAAGATCACAAATGCCAGAGGTTTAGGTGTGTTCTGCAATATGTCTTTACACATCCTTGACGGAAGAAAGGTAAATGAAGTTGTTCCCCTCTAGCTCAGAAGCAACCCACATTGAATGTTCAACTGGGCAGCACAGAACACCTGCTAATTTCTGCTTTATGTGGACATTTTACTCGTGATTTACCAGTGCTATATCACACACAGATGTATGCAGATCTGAGCCCTCACTTACATGCTGTCTACATTACTTACTTAAAGATATGGAGGCCAAGAAGGCAGAATGGTCTCATAGCCATGTACTCAGTAAGCGGTGGGGTCATCGTTCGAACCCAGATTTCTCTGATACTTTATTGTTTTATTATATTACTTTTTTCTTAGACAGGCTGTCATGTACCTAGCTATGCATGACCTTGCAGTGTAGCAGCGATGGCTCTGACTGTCAGTGCTGGGATTTCAGGTGTACATATATTCAATTTAAGCAATTCTGGGGATTAAACCCAGGGCCCTGTGCACACTAGGTACACACTCACCCGACGGAGCTACACCCCGAGATGCAGACTTTCCTTCAGGTTTACTCCTGCATTTAGCTGCAACATTTACCGTTTTAACTATGGATTACAAATTGATGAATTGATTATTCATCAAATTAAATAAGATTGGAGAATTACACAGGAAAGGTGTGCATGGCAGCTCATACTTGTAATCTCAATGCTAGGTAGGCGAAATCAGGAGGATTGCCATTAGACTGAGCTACAGAGTAAAGCCTCTGCTTCAAAACACAAACAAACAAACAAAAAAGGCAACCAACAAAAAAACAAACAATATCCAACCAACCAACCAAACAAACAAACAAAAAGGCAACCAACAAAAAAACAAACAATATCCAACCAACAAAACAAACAAACAAACAAAAACGCTAAGCCAAAACAAAACAAAAAACCAAAACCAAAACCAAACCAGAAAATGAAGATGGGGACACTTGGCTTGGTAGAACACACCTTTAATCCCAGCACTCAGGAGGGATCTCTGAGTTCAAGGCCAGCTTGGTCTATAGTGTGAGTTCCAGGGCAGTCAGGGCTACACAGAGAAAACTTGTATAGAAAAACCGGAAAAGAACAAAGAAGGAGAAGAAGGAAAAGAGGAGGAGAAGGGGGAGGGAGAGGGGGAAGAAGAGGGGGAAGAGGGGGGAGGCGGAGGAGGAGGAGTGGAGGAGGGAGGATGAGGAGTGGGGGAGGGAGGAGGAGTGGGGGGAGGGGAAGGGGGAGGAGGAGTGGGGGGAGGGGAAGGGGGAGGAGGAGTGGGGGAGGGAGGAGGAGTGGGGGGAGGGGAAGGAGGAGGAGTGGGGGAGGGAGGAGGAGGAGTGGGGGAGGGAGGAGGAGTGGGGGGAGGGGAAGGGGGAGGAGGAGTGGAGGAGGGAGGAGGAGGAGTGAGGGGAGGGGAAGGAGGAGGAGTGGGGGAGGGAGGAGGAGGAGTGGGGGGGAGGGAGGAGGAGGAGTGGGGAGGGGAGGAGGAGGAGTGACGGAGGGGAGGAGGAGTGGGGGGAGGGGAGGAGGAGGAGTGAGGGGGAGGAGGAGGAGGAGGAGGAGGAGGAGGAGGAGGAGGAGGAGAGAACAGGGGAGAGACTCATTTGTCAACTATTTCTTCACTGAATGAAAGGCTTCTGGGAATCGACACCGTCACAAACATTAACTGCTGTCCCCTCTGAGGTGCATGGCACAGCAACTCCCTCCTGGCACAGCTTGCACTGCACTGCGGAAGGGAATCAGGAGATGGATGTCTACCCGCTCCCAAGTCCTCCTCCCAGAGTCGCCTTCATCTTTCTCAATGAATACTCTGTCAGTGATGACAGAACACTGAGGTGGGACTTTGGGGATTTTCTCACCATTCTGTAAGAAAGCGACAGCCCCTGCTGAAGTGACCTTCAGTGCCAAGTTACTAAAGTAGTAAGCACAAGGAAAGACACTGAGGCTGGGAAGCTGCAGGCGCATGCGTGTATATACACACACCTCGAGGTAGGTCTGCACGCACTGGAGAATGACTGCTGGAAAGCTAAGTTCCAAGACCATACGGTGGTTCGTGCCTGTAATCTCAAGGCTCAAAAGAAGACTGAGGCAGGAGAATTACAAGTTTGAGGTCAACCGGGGCTACATAGTGAGATAAAGGAACCTCCTTTCTGTTTTCTGAGATCTGGAAACTCCTGGTTAGAGAAATGCCTGCTCTCTTAGGCTAGAAGCGGCCAACATGTCAGCTAGGTCTTCCAACTATCATCCTTATTTGGTTCTTTTTCAGTACTAGAGGGTGAACCCAGGACCTCACACGTTATGCGCATGCTCTGCTACAGAGTCCAAACTCCACCCCCTCCTCGGGCTGCTCAAGGAGCTCCTTGAGTTCCTGGACAGACCAGGAACGCTGTGGAAAACGAAAATCCAGACTATTAAGCAAAGAAGCTGAGGAAGAAATACATTAGAGCGAGGACTTCATTCTTAGTGTGTCTGGTTGCTTTTCTTGTTGATGTAACGAGATACCTGACAAGAAACTGCTGCAGAGAAAAAAACATCTACTTTGGCTTCTAGTTTGAGGGAGCATGGTCCAGCACGGCAGGCAAGTGTGGCAGGTGGTGTCGGAAGTGTTTGGTCACATTGAATCTGTAGACAGGAAGCAGAGAGCAGACAGGAAGTGAGTCTACCCTCCCTGGTGATTCACCCCTGCCTGAGAGACCACACCCTCTAAAGTTTTCACAACCTTTCAAAGCAGTGTCACCGTCTGGGGACAGAGACATTTCATATTCAAACCACAGCATCTAGATGGACATTAGATAAAGAAGCTGGATCACTGTAATGACCCTGGACTTTGTGCCCTAACCTGGCTGAGCCTTGGTGTGCTGGGTACACAGGACGCTGGGGAAAGGAAGGAGGCAATGGCCTTGGAACACAGTGTCTGAGAATGTTGGGACAGAGTCGTGGAGCCAAGGGCAAAGGCTTTTCTCAACCTCACATCACCCCTGGAAGGAGGCAGCATCTCCTGGAAACTGCACTGCCTCTGCCCAGACAGACTTCTCATCAACGGCTCAGGCTCTTTGAGAGCGCAGGAAACTGGGCTCCGAGCTCCTGGTGGACACGGACTCTCAACTGCTGTCCTTGGATGAGGCTGAGAGGGAAGAAAAGTCCCCAGCTATAGTGAAAACTACTAAATTATAAGATTAAAACGCCCCAAGGATGACTGAGTAACATTTAAAAGAGCATGGAAAATCTTTCCTGATTACTACTTAAACACACATTTTGGGCAAGATTAAAAACAGGCTACTCTGCATTATTTCCCAGAAGGGACTATGAAGCCCACAGGCACTTAGATCCACCACACTGTGGCTGGAAGTCTTCGGATCTCTCACCTATCCTCTCTCCCCTCCCTCTCCCCCTCCCCTTCTCCCCTCTTCCCTCTCCCTTCTCTCCCTTCTCCCTTCCCCCTCTCCCTCTCCTCTCTCTCCCCTCCCCTCCTCCTCTCCCCTTCCCCTTCCTCCCCTCTTCCCTCTCCCTTCTCTCCCTTCTCCCTTCCCCCTCTCCCTCTCCTCTCTCTCCTCTTCCCTCCTCCTCTCCCCTTCCCCTTCTCCCCTCTTCCCTCTCCCTTCTCTCCCTTCTCCCTTCCCCCTCTCCCTCTCCTCTCTCTCCTCTTCCCTCCTCCTCTCCCCTCCCCCTTCTCCCCTCTTCCCTTCTCTCCCTTCTCCCTTCCCCCCTCTCCCCTCTCCGCTCTCCTCCTCTCTCCTCTCCCCTCTCTCCTCTTCTCCCTCTCCCTCCCTCCTTCCCTTTCCCCTCCTTTCTCTCCCTCCTCGCCTTTCTCCCTCTCTCCCTTCCTCTCTCCCTTCCTCCTTCTCTCTCCATCCCTCCCTCTCTTCTTTCCTCCCCCTCCTTCCTTCTCTCCCTCCCTCTCATACTCTCTCCCTCCCTCTTTTCCTCTCTCCCTAATCCTCTCCCTCCCTCCTTCTCTCTCTTCATCCCTCTCTCCCTCCCTCCCTCCCTGCTCCCTAGCTGAGGATGCTATGTGAACAGTGATCTCCAGTTCCCATGCTTGTCCACCATGATGGGCTGCATCTCCTCAAACCCCAAGCCCAGACAAGCCCTTCTTCCCTTAAACCGCTCCATGCTAACACTAGACAGAGGCCTTATTGCAGAGGTGAATGCTTCAAGTTCACCAAGCGAATTAGCATGGGAGGAAACAGTCTGTTCCTGCTGGACACCAGTTGGCCTGTCTGTCCTGTTGCTTCTGCCTTCTGTTCAGAGAGCAACAGTCTACCAGGGTGTCCCTCCTGCCACCATTGTGAGATGCTGCTGCCATCTTCAAAGTTCACTCTCAAAAACTTTATTGGACAACTGAGTTACAAAACAACAACTACCGCCAAAACCTGTTATAATGCTTTAAAGTACGTTTACAGTTGTGGTGGCCCCCATAAGCTCACCAAGGAGTGGAGCTATTGGGAGGTGTGGCCTTGTTGGAGGAAGTGTGTCACCAGGGGCGGGCTTTGAAGTTTCTGAAATTCAACCTAGGCCCAGTAGCTCACTCTTACCTTCCTGTTGCCTACAGATCCAGATGTAGAACTCTCAGCTCTTTCTCCAGCACCACGGCTGCCTGCATACCGCCATACTTCTTGCTATGATGATGATGGACTGAACCTCTGAAACTGTAAGCCAGCCACAATTATTTTCCTTTGTAAGAGTTGCCATGGTCAGCTTGGCAGTGGTGGTACACACCTTTAATCCCAGCACTTGGGAGGCAGAGGTAGGCAGATTTCTCAGTTTGAGGCCAGCCTGGTCTACAGAGTGAGTTCCAGGACAGCCAGGGCTACACAGAGAAACACTGTCTCGAAAAAACAAACAAACAAACAACAACAACAACAACAAGAGTTGCCCTGGTCATGGTTTCTCTCACAACAACAGAACCCCTAAGACACTTTACTGCTGGGCTGCATTCACAGTGGTGTTGGCTTGTGTGTGGCCCATGGGTATTGTTGTATCGGGCTAGGATCATGGTATGCAGCAGGAAGGAAAATCTTGGGAACGAGACACTTAATTTACATATTCCAAGCAAGGTGGGGATGATTCTTAGAAGAGGGGGAAGTTTAGAAACCAGCCTTGCCCCATTTCACAGAGGGGAGAGGAGGGTGGTACTCCTGGAGTGGGATCGGTTCTCCTCTCCAGCCTCAACTCTTCCTCTCACTTCCATTGGCAGGGATGCTTATTGAACCTCTATGCCCCAACACTGTGAAGAGTATGAAGCAGGAAGGCAGGGCTCTCTTGGGCTGGGGGTTCTAACAGGAAGAGGAAGGAAGGCACGGAGCACACGTTCTGTAACCCAGAAGAAGGTGCTTCAGATGAGGAGAATGTCATGAGTCCAACAGGCCCAGAAGAACGCCTGAAGGAACTGGTGTTGGGAAAAATGGCAGCCAATTGATGGGGGAAGGCTGGGGGCTGGGTGAGCCAGGCCTGGAAGAAGGAACAGTTGGAGGCCTAGGGACAGAAGACCCGGGGCTATGCCTGAGACTCAGCCTTAGTGGTTGATAATCTGCAACAATCACTTCTTCTGCCTCTGCCGACATAGCTTGTCCTTGTGGCAGGTGCCCTTTGTCACAGTAATCGGGGAAAATGTAGGTAAGTTAGAGCAGCAGAGTTTTCTGAGGCCTCACCTACGCGTTCCCTTTTCCCATTATTCAGATTTCTGCCTCCTTCTACTTCCAAGTGCTGTAGGAAGCAAGGTTGGTTTTTTTCTACTGGTAAAGGAGTCTGTATATTCTGTTTTTAAAAGTATAGTAGTTTTAAACACAGACCAACAATTTCCCCCTTACTACGAAGTACGGAGTACTTTGTGTGCCATCTGCTCTGAAGTGTGGGAAGGTGGCCATGAGAGCTCCTGGCTGTGATCCTACAACCTGGGAATCTGAGGCCAGCCTGGGGCACACAGTGAGTTCCAGCCTGTACCATAGGGTAAGACCCTGTCTTAAAAGCCTTACATATTCAGAAAAGTACCTAACATTTTCCTTTCAGTTTCTCATTAGCATAGCTAAAACAACTCATTATATTTCAATGTTAAAAAACCCCCAGTATCGACAAGCTATTTAAAAGTCCTCCCTAAGCACTTATGTTTGGACAAAGTATACATCTGACTATTTTTAAAAAGTTAAAATGGATTTCTGATGCCTTCTATTTAATGATATATGTGTGTGCATATATGCATTATATATAATATATGGATACAATGCATACTATATAATTATATATAATTGTTATCTTCTTTCATATATGGATTATATATGAATACATAATATATGGATATATCCATATGTATTATCAATATATCATATATAATGTATCATTAGATGTAATTGTTCTCTTCCTCCTAATATTTATAAAATATATGTTATAATATATACATATATAATATGTAATATGTATACATAAAACAATGCATATATATATATATATATATATATATATATATATATAATGCATAGTTAGCTCAGGATAGCTAGCTTCAACCTCACAGAACTCCTATAGCTCACCCCGGGAATCATAGATGTATGTTTAGTATCTAGCTTATTAAATGAAAATTTTTATTAAAAAAAATACCTTAAGCAGGGCAGTGGTGGCACATGCCTTTAATAATAGCACTTGGGAGGCAGAGGCAGGCGGATTGCTGAGTTCGAGGCCAGTCTGGTCTATAGAGTAAGTTCCAGGACAGCCAGGGCTATACAGAGAAACCCTGTCTCAAAAAAACAAAAAACAACAACAACAAAAAAAACAAAAACAAAAACAAAAACAAAAACAAAAACAAAAACAAAAGAAAATACCTTAGGCGTAGAATTTGGTCAAGTCATGCAAGCCTTTAGCTCTCCTGGATTTCTTGACAGTCTTTGTTCCAATGTGGAAGATTGCTGATGGAAATAGTAAATTCTTTTGATCTGACCTATTTGTGTTAACCCCCCCCCCCTTGACTGGTTTGGGAATGAGAGTAGAAATTGATAGAGTTGGAGAAATAAATATAGAAGTTTTCCGTCTGGGCTGTGGTGGCGCACACCTGTAATTCCAGCCCTCTGGGAGGCAGAGGCAGGCGGATTTCTGAGTTCGAGGCCAGCCTGGTTTACAGAGTGAGTTCCAGGACAGCCAGGGATATACTCGACAAAACCAAATCCAAAAAAACCAAAAAAAAAAAAAAAAAAGTAAAAGTTTTCCTGAATTCTCATAGAATTCATTATAGATTCATGCTTTAAAAATAGAGCCGTCTCTTCGAAACACTGCATGAATGTCATTGAGGGGTTTTTCCTTCTTTCTCTCTCCTTTTTCCTCTTTCCCTTTCTCTTCTCTCTTCCCCTTTCTCTCTTCCTCTTTCCTTTTCTCTTTCTCTTTTCCCTGGTTATTCCCTCCCTCCCTTATCCCTCCCTTCCTCCCTTCCTCCCTGTCTGTCCGTCCATCTGTCTGTCTGTCTGTCTGTCTGTCTTTTTTTTCTTTCTGAGATGGGTTCTCATGTATCTGAGGCTGCTCTTAAACTCTCACTGTCGTCGAGGTTGGCACAGAATTCTGCCTCCTGCTTCTGCCTCCCCAGTGCTGGGGTTGCTGTCAGCACTCAGGCTGACCCCTTCACTTAAGAAGAATGGGCTACTTTGCTCATACAACACATTGAGTCCGGGTAGATGGAGTCTTCGGAAGTTGTGGGTTTTTCCTCTCTGGCTTTTTTGTTTGTTATGTTGTTGCTATTTGTTTTGGGTTTGATTATTTGAGACAGGGTCTGGCTACTAGCACCAGCCATCCTTGAACTTGCTATTTCAACCAGGCTGCCCTTGAATTTACATGATTCTTCTTTCTCTTTCTCCTAAGTGCTGAGATTTGTAAGTATGAGCTACCACACCTGGCTGTGTTTCTTCTTCTTTGTACAGAAAAGAAGACACTGCTATAACCATGCAGTCTTTACCATACTGGCTGGCAGGAACACCAGGATCCTGGAAAACTCAAGTGCAGGCGAACTGCTCTGAGAGAAGTGTGGACCATGGCTGGAAGATGAGGTTGGGAGGGAAGCAGGTTGCAAAGCCAATACCAATGGCTTCTCAAAGCTGATCAAGGACCCGATGCTCGGCATCGCTTTGTAATTAGGAAGACCTTGCAAACTTCTTGCCTGCTCAGAATTTGGAGGGCTTAGATAAGCTGGGAAGGGTAGAGCTGATTTGAATTTCCTGCCTTTCTGTACATGGAGAGATCTGGTGAAGCTGCTTATTTGGAACAGGCTCTGGCCCAGTGCTGGTGTTCTGTGATGCTGGGTACATGACTTAGCTCACAGCACTGCAGAAACTGATAGCGACGGGGAATTCTAAAACCAGCACTTGCAGAGGATCAGACGTTCAGTGTTGCCTTCTAAACACATAGAGTTTGCCCTCTACACACAAGGCCAGTTTGGGCTACATAAGATCCAAGCCCCCACCCCAATAAACGCAATAATGTAGTTTTCTGTGTTTCATTTTCAAATTTATTTGAGAATTTTATACAAGAGTATACTGTATTCACATTCCATCCCTCTCTTCCCCTTTCAACTCCTCTTGTGTCCCTGCCACTTCCTTTCAAACTCATGACTTCTATAATTATTGTACACACACATACACACACACACACACACACACACACACCACTGAATTGAGTCCAATTAGTGTTATTGTATGTGTTTGTGTTTAGGGATGACCACTCAGGAAGGGTCCCTTGGAAAACAGAGCTTCTCTCCTTTCGCTCCATTAACTACCTGTAGCTCTGCATCTAGGTGTGGGACCTTGTGAATTTTCATCTCATCCATTTGGCTAGAGTGGTCTCGTGAAGGCAGCCACATTGATTAGAGTTAATAAGTGTGACAGTCTTGTCCTGTCCAGATGACAGTATCAAGCCACAGCTATCTTGGTGTTTATAATATAGTAGTTTCAACAAGCTAAGAATACTTTCAGCAAACATTACATTTCTTTCACATAATTCACGTCTTTGAATTCTGGAATAACAGGCTCACATTGAAGAGCGGGGGAGGAGGGGCATGGGGGAGGGGCATTCGTGATAGGATCCTCTACTGAGCCTCTGCACCACCCCATCCCTGCCTGCCCGCTCACAACTCCCACCTCCCCACCCCCACCCTTGCTCTGGAGCTGACTGTATCTCTCAGGGGATCTTCAAACTGCATGAGAAAAAAATAGCCTTTGGTCTGCCGCCAGCTAGAGCACAGCCTTTCCAGAGCTGTCCTAAGCCCAAGGCGTTTCCCCGGGAACTGGACCAGCTGTCAATGGAAGAGGCCTGGTTTCTTCAGGCTTGGCAAATTTCTTTGGTCTTTCCAAAGAACCCTGCCTGGGTCTTGCCAGACGTGATGTGGTTCCCATTCTCCTCAGGCAGTTTCTGTTCATCAATCAGGGCATCTTGGAGTAGGAATTCATCACACTGGGGATATTCCCACTGCCCCCCGACCAAGGTTCCAAGCTAAAATTATTCTGTGTTCCAACCTCTAAAGCTTTATGTACTGCCATGCAGCAGCCGTGGTTGTAGATGTTTCATAGTTAGACGTCACTTGAGGTTAAAATAAAAAAAACGTTCAAACATCAAATGTACTACAGAAATAACTTTTAGTTGCATGGTTAAAAGCACTTTCAAAACCCATGGGTCTCAAGAAAAAGAGAGTGGTTCTTGTTAGTGTGTTGTTCACTTCTGCGCATGGTTCTCTGGGAAGGTGAGGAGTCTCCGTGCTATTTTATAGTAAATTCTTTTATTTTCTGCTAAATAGTATTGCAAAGTATATAGCAAACTTTGTGAGGGGCACATCTCAGCCTGACCCTGCTTCTCCACTGAAAGTGAGGTCAATAATGAGGTCATCGAAATGGAGAGCACAGGGTGAGATGCAGCTTCGGTAGAGCGCGTGTCAGGCTTGCACAAAGCTCTGATTTTAACGTCCCACGTGATATCAGCTTCGTGGGATGGCGTACACATGGTCTCCCTGCCTCAGGAGGTGGAGAAGGGAGGATCAAAAGTTCAAGACCATCCTTAGTCATAAGGTTAAGTTCAAAGCCAGCGTGGGATACATAAGGTCCTATGTCAAAACAGATGGACAAAATAAATAGCGCCACCAAAGAAACCAGTGTGTGTGTGTGTGTGTGTGTGTGTGTGTGTAGGGGTTGGTTCTGAATGATATTTTCCCTATTTCTTGGAACATCTGCAGGAAGGAAATGAAACTTGTTTTTGTGTGACCGAGATGAGCCTAAAGTCGCCTGTCTATTGAAAGAGTCCCTAGAGCTTTCGAATCCCCAGGAGGATGCAAGCAGGGCTCTGGGAAAAGGGTCTCCACAGCTGTTCTTGCCTTGGGTAGAAGCATGTCCTGTCTGGGTGTGTGTTCTCTTTCTCTTTTGAGGCAGTAGGTGGGGCTGAGCATGAACGGAAGCCTTGGAAACAGACAAACGAACCTCTCCTCCCTTAAGGGGCTTACCTCAAGTATTTTGTCCCAGCGGTGGACTAACACATGAGGTTGACTAACTCACGAGGTGGGGCGGTCTGAGCACGAGGTGCAGGTTTCTATGCATCATGGCCGTGCAGGATATTCCAACTGCGTCTTTCCAACCTACCTCTAGTATTTATAAAGTAGAAGGGAGACTGAAGGCTAGCTAGAGAGAACGCCTGTGGTCGGAATCCAGGTTCTGTAATTTACCAGGTCAGTAACCTTGAACAAGCTGCTTTCTTGTAGCTTTCTCAGTGTAATAGGGAACAAAATAGGAACAACAGTTTCTATTTTCTGAATCAGAACTAATGAAATCAGAAGCTTATTAGTAACTTTATTATTGTTGTTGTTATTGGTGTGTGTGTGTGTGTGTGTGTGTGTGTGTGTGTGCATGCACGTGCAAGCTGCGAGTGGACACAATACATGTGCATGAGTGTGCACACAATGACATTTCTGTAAAGGTGAGAAGACTGTTTGTGGGAATTGGTTGAACTCAGGTCATCAGGCTTGGTGGAAAGAGCCTTTACTGGTTCCTCTGTCACCAACCGCCTTCCCTTTTATTATACAGAATATCTACAGATGGGACCCAGGTCCCTGTGCTTACAAGGAAACCACTTTAAACAGACTGAGCTCTCTCCCTGCCTTGTAACCTTTAGTATTGGTAATGGATAAGGTTAAAACGGGGTGTGTGTGTGTGTGTGTCTTAAGTGGCAAATCTTTTGTATTAGCCGTGGAATGAATCTCTTTTCTCATTTTAATTTTGCCTTTGCAATGCCAAGAGGTTTGAACAGATGTCAATATTCTTCTCTGGGCAGTGAGCCCAAACATGGACAGGGGCCTGAAAGCTGCTAGACACAAGGAGAAGAATAAAGGGCAGCCTTCGTAAGGTAGCTGATCAAGTATAGGCAGCTTAGCTGAGCCCAAATACCTCACCGGTTACTTAATGCTTTGAGAGGGAAGGTTTCCCATCATCTCCTGCTGCTGTTTGCCTTCCTGGGAGGGGAGTGTCTTACTCAGGGTAAGTGAGGACAGGAGCCCGAGCCCTGGCAGCAGCTACCTGTATGCCCCGAGGCAAGTTGCTTAACCTCTGAGACTTAAAATCTTCATCTATAAAAATAGACTAATACCTAGCATTCAGAGATGTTGTAAGGCTGCAGATCCAGGTTAACCTCAATTTTCTGGCTTCATGGAAGACAGCAAGAGATAATCCAGAAAGAAAGAAATCATTATAGACTCAAAAAAACCCACAACACAATTTCTCTTTAGTCTTGAGTCTATAATGATTCCTTTTTTGTCTTACCAACTTTTCTTCTTGACTCTTTGTTTAGGTTGGGATGAAAAGTCCCTTGTATACAGGTAGGTAGCATAATTTTTGTCAAAGAGAATGCAAGCCTTCCAGGTCATTGAGAAATGGTGGTGACACAGAGATCATTTCAAACATCAATGCTAGTTTATGGATCAGCTGGCAACAGAGGCTCGTGTGCAAAGAAATGTAGAGCATGCCTGTGGGATGACCCACGGGGACCTGAGGGTACCTGCCCACCTAGAGATGCCCAGTCCTTGGGAAAGGCCAAGGCACCACTGCGCTTTAGTGTTCTTATCTTAAAAGTAGGTGGGCGGCATTGTAGACTGTCATCATTTCACAAATAAGAAAGCAGTGGCGTGCTGCCAGGCCGGCGTGGTGCTTTATAAGGGGTTTAAATGCAGTCAAGCAAGTCTCAGCTGGCCTCCGCTACTTCTCTCTGAGTTTCCAGAGTTCTTTTCTGGAAAAGCAAAGTTTCAATGTATAAAGTAAAAAAGTAGATTTATTTCCACCTGATACATTGGGCTGTCACTTGCTCAAAAGAATACACCTCCATTTCTTTTCTTTCTTTGAGACAGGGTCTCACTGTGGAAGTCAGACTGGCTTCAACCTCGCAGACATCTGCCTGCCTCTGCTCCCCACACGCTAGGTTTATTACATGCACTAGCGCACCTGGCTACCTTCATTTCTTTAGAAGTTGGCTCATTTTTTTCTCCTCTTCCTGCATTCCTTGGGATAGCCATCATCTGATCTTTTTCTTTTCTTTCTAGCATATCGTGGGCTTCCACCAGATCTTGGGATTGTCAAGTCCTCATTCTCTTTGAGTGTGGGAACTTACCAGTCAAAAAGAGAGAATAGGACCCCACAAACAGGCTCACACCTGCTCCTAGTCTCAAATTCCAAATGACATCTAACTCTGTTAAGAATCCTGTTGGTAATATGTAGTGTGCACTCTTTCTAAAAAATGTTGTCAACAGTGTTTTCTTTGTTTATTCTTTTTTTGTTTTGTTTTGGGTTTTGGGGATTTGGTTCCCCCCCCCCCCCCAGACAGGGTTTCTCGGTATAGCCCTGGCTGTCCTGGAACTCACTCTGTAGACCAGGCTGGCCTCGAACTCAGAAATCCGCCTGCCTCTGTCTCCCAGAGTTCTGGGATTACAGGTGTGCGCCACCACCGCCCAGCTTATTTATTCTTATTAATTGCTGTACTTCAGAAGGAACCACGTTGTTTTACTCATGCCCGTCCCTCCACCTTTGTGTAAAACAGAGGCTATCATAGTGCAATGACAACACTGTCATGTGCAAATTGTTCATGGTTTTGAGTTCAGTGGCTCAAATCAAGGTTAAAATATCTGCCAGATGTTGGATGCCCAGCGCCAGCTTAATCACATCACCCCGTGCTACTGCTTTCTGTAACACACTCAAAGATATATGGCTAGAAAATGGACAACCAGATTTCAGCCCCAATTTGTGTGTGTGTGTGTGTGTTTGTGTGTGTGTGTGAGAGAGATGTATGTGTATATGCTTGTTTGTACATGTATATGTGTTTCTATGTGTGCATGTGTGTGCATATGTGTGTATATGTGTGCCTGTGCATGTGTTTATGTATGTGCATGTATATACACATGGATGTTGAAGACTAGAGGTTAAGGTCATATGTCTTTGTTCATCATCCTTTTTTGAGACGTTTTTTTTTTTTTGGTTGAAAGATCATTGAACATGGAACTCATTTGGTAAGCCTAGCTGGCTTGTGTGTGCGAGAGATCCTCCTAGTGCTGGGATCACAGGACATGTGACAGCACCATTGACTTTTTCTTTTTCACGAGGGATCCCAGCTCAGGGGTGCTCATGCTAACTTGGCATTAGGCATCTCCCAGACCCTTCAGCCATAATTTTTGGTCCTAAATTTAGAGCACCTTCTGCTACATATCATTTCCCCACCCTACATACACACCCTGGAGACAGTATAGATGAAAACTTTATTCTTTGAAATATCATGGGACCAAAATTTGTGAATGTCAAAACCACCTGCTTCCTTTTAAATCCCTGATTGCCTAGTGCCTCAGAATGCATATGCATTAGTTTATCTGCCAGGGAGGGAGGGAGGGAGAGAGGGAGGGAGGGAGGGATGGAGGGAGGGAGGGAGGGAGGGAGGGAGAGAGAGAGAGAGAGAGAGAGAGAGAGAGAGAGAGAGAGAGAGAGAGAGAAAGAGAGAGAAAGGAGAGGGAGACAGACAGACACCTGTCTCTATTCCAAAATGCTAGAGGTGGTTGATTGCTCAATCTAACCTTTGCCGGCTTTCAGTGACTCATGCGGGGTTCATCCAGTTCACAAGCTGATGAGAATCAAGAAGAGGGAGGAACAGGCACTTGACAGCCATCGAGAGACAAGTATGGACATTTCCAATAAAGAATTCTAAGCAAATGGAATCCTCTCTTGTTTAAATTAATCAATTAGCACAGTGAGCATGTTGCATTATTTTTAAAACTGTACCACAAATAAATAAATAGACAAGCAAATATGGTTTACAGATTGAAGAACTAAGACAATTGAAAAGCATCTCTACTCTGTGAAGTCCTTCCCCCACCCTAGCTCTCTCACCCTGTGGCATCCTGTCCTGCAAATCAAATGTACCATTTTGGAAGAAGCCTCGAGCTGAAGAGCATTTATCATGAGTAAGTCGGTGTGATTTCTTACCCACCTCATGCCGTCAGACAGAATGTAGGCTCAGAGTCCGCACAGTCATTCCTGGGGAATAGCACTGAGCAGACGAACACAGCTCCCCTGAGTATCCATCAGCAAGAGGGTGAATTCAGGCTGACAAGTCCCGGCTGTCTTCTCAGAATTACCCAGCCTCTGAAAATAGGGTTCAGGCATATCACAGAGAGGAGCTCCCACTGTGGCAGGGAACAGCAGTGGTTATACTCAGACATGGGTATCATAGTTTTCTTTTCTTTTCTTTCCTTTCCTTTCCTTTCCTTTCCTTTCCTTTCCTTTCCTTTCCTTTCCTTTCCTTTCCTTTCCTTTCCTTTCCTTTCCTTTCCTTTCCTTTTCTTTCTTTCTTTTTTTTGAGACAGAGTTTCTCTGTGTAGCACTGGCTGTCCTAGAACTCACTCTGTAGACCAAGCTGGCCTCGAACTCAGAAATCTGCCTGCCTCTGCCTCCCAAGTGCTGGGATTAAAGGCATGTGCCACCACCACCCAGCTCATAGTTTTCTTTTTGCAGTTTTGACACTGATATTTAGCTGGGTCTGTTATATACAATTATGAATGGCTTTGCATGTCCCAGGATTAATAAAGAATAACAACTCTCAAATGGAATTCCTTTTTTCCCCTGCCAGATCTCTGAGGATCTTTGGCC
The DNA here is from genome assembly GCF_947179515.1 of Apodemus sylvaticus. Classification (NCBI taxonomy): domain Eukaryota; kingdom Metazoa; phylum Chordata; class Mammalia; order Rodentia; family Muridae; genus Apodemus; species Apodemus sylvaticus. The sequence goes on along the minus strand of NC_067492.1, from coordinate 49,820,065 downwards.
ATCTTTGGAGACACTTCTGTTTATCATAAACCAAAACGTGCAGTTAGTGGAGAGAAGTCTGGAATCTAACTAGACAGTCCTCGTGGCACAGGACAGTCCCTATGATCCATATGACAAAACAATTCCCCAGAGCCTGGTGTCAGAGGTACAGAGGTTAGAGCTCTGACTTGGGCATTGGCAGCATCCAGATGGTTGACCCCCTCACTAACGGAATGTTAGGCGATTTTGCTTTTGCAGAATACTTTGAGATCTTTGGATAAAAGTTGCTGCATGCCTTTTAAAAAGAAAACCTCAGGTTGCTGCACGCTCTCAGGCTTTGTGGAAGCTTGCTGGCACACACCAATGCAACTCCTTCCCAAACCTTACAGATACTTTTCCTGGGGATGCCCTGCCCCCCCCCCCCCCACATATGTGTTACCGTGAGTGTGAGCACAGGTGTGAGTGACTGCTTGTGAGGGTGACAGTGATTAGCTAAGAGACTGGCTGGCTGGGAGCCCCAGGGATCTGCCTGTCTGTATTACAGTCACCTGCCACTTTGTCTGGCTTCTGTGTGAGTCCCGAATGCAAGTCTTCATGCTTGTTTGGCAAATACTGTTTTTGATGTTGCTCGTTTGTTGGTTTGTTTTGAGACAAGGTCCCGTGAAGCCCAGATGTGGGCCTGTTTGAATTTTGAAGCTTTGATCTTGCTCCATCTCACTATCGATCACCTCTAGCATATCATTAAGAGTCTTGCCTAGTGGTGGTGTCACACACTGCTAATCTCAACACTCAGGAGGCAGAGACAGGGAGATCTCTGCGAGTTCGAGGCCAGTTTGCTCTAAAAAGCCAATTCCATCCAGGGATACATGGAGAAACCCTGTCTTAAAAGCAAAAACAAACACAAAACGACAACAAAAAACCAAAAAAGAGTCTCACAGAGAATGTTCAATACTGATCTTGCGACCCCAGGACCAGCTGCTCTGACAGCTCAGCCAGATGTGAAGTTAGAACAATTACCTGAGCCCCCAGCGTTCTCATTTCAGGATCACACAGAAAGCGTTGGAGATTAAAAACAGCTTCCAAAGTAGACACACTCAAGGATCATATTTATTGTTTCTGGAAACATCTAAAAACCAAAATACCAGCCACACAGACAAGACAGTTTTATAGGTGATTTAAGATATTTCCTTCCATCTAAGTTTGCCAAAGTGCAAGCACATCCCACTCTGGTCCAAGAGCAGGTCCATTCACCGTGAGCTTTAGGAGTTCCTCTCACTTTGACAGATACTAGAAAACATTACATGGGTTGGGGACCTGGGAGGCTGGGAAAATGGAGAGAGATAATTCATTTTAAGGGGTGGGTCATGTATTTAGAGTATAGAGAATAGTTTCCTGATGGGAAGGTGATTTGATTAAGGCTGGTGATCGGAAAAGAAAACTAACTGCTGAAGACCTCGCGAAGACACAACTGCCAACTACAAAAGCTGATTTGGGATAAGAAAATCCCCTCCTTCGTTGTCCGCATAAGAGCATTCTGCCAGCTTTGTTAATAGTACCCATCCTCCACCCACCCTCCCTCCCTCTCCCCCATTTCTCTTTTCTTTCCTTCCATCTTCCTTTTACAGGATCTCATGTAACTCAGGTTGGCCATATAGGTAGCCTAAGATGACTCTGTGTACTCTCAATCCTCCTGCCTCCCTCTTGAGTTCTGGGCTTACAGGTGTGTGCCACCATATCTGGGTTTTGATGCTGGGGTTTGAACCTAGGGCTCTATGAACAAGGCCAGCATACATACTATGATTATAGCCAAGGATGACTCTGAATTCCTGAGTCACCTGCATCCACCCCGTGTGCTGGAATTATAGGTGTGTACTGCCACACCCAGTTCATGCCTTGCTGGGATTGAATCCAGGGCTTCTTGCATGCTAACCAAGCAAAATACCAACAGAGCTACTGAAATCTATCCCCAGCTATCCTACATTCGTTTAATGAACCTCTGTAGTGTCCTAAAAGCATCATGAACTGTCGGATACCACTGGAAACCTCAAAAAGGGCCAACCAGGAGGTAACTCTGAGAGTCAAGAAACACTGGAGCTATTTGGCTGGCCACTGCTGTCTGCCGGGCGTTGAGTTCTGCGGGATAGATGTTGCTCTAGGCTTTTTGTTTCCCTTCACTGCTTGAAGGGCATTATGGGAATGCAGTTGGCTCAGAATGATGACATTAACATTATGAATAATGCTTAGGGGCTAGACTCAGGATGCTGGGAACTGGCTGTTAGATTCCCAGAACGGTTTACATAATGATGTTGGGCTGCCAGGTCAGCAGAGTGACTGTCAAAGGAAAGCAGGCAGCAGAAAGCACTGGAAGAAGACAGCAGAAGCGAGCTATTCAAACAGAATTCTGCAAGAACTCTGCTATTTTGGTGTGGTGTGGTTTGTATGGTGTGGTGTGTGTGGTGTGGTGTGGTGTGGTGTGTGTGGTGTGGTGTGGCGGTGTTCACTTTGTCCTTTCTTCCTAGACTCAGCCTGCAAAGTATTTTTTGACTGTTTTTTTGAACGTGTGCTTTCTGTCCTAACTTCTGTTTCCTGTGCTCAGTCATGGCAGAAACCCCAAGAGGATCAAGGTGTCTGCAGTCACGTCTCAGGTCTCTGGGCTTTGCTTTTCCATGTTTGATAAATAAAAAATGGACTGAAGTAAAATTAAATACAACGTGACTTGGTTGCTAGCCTGATACGGTATGAATGAACTGTTGAGCTACAGATTTGGGAATTCATGTTGTATGTCATGAGTGTGCTTGCTAGTGTCTGTGTGCACACCCCCGTGTATGTGCATGTGGAGTTCAGAGGTCAATGTTGGGTTCATGGTCTCTCTCTCTCCTCATTATTTTATTTTAATTTTTTGAGACAGGGTTTCTCTGTGTAGCTCTGGCTGTTCTAGAGAACTCAATGAGATTTGCCTGCCTCTGCCTCCCAAGTGCTGGGACAAGGGTGTGGCTACCGCGCTTGGCTGGGTGTCTTTCTCAGTGGAGCACCATCTTTATTTTGGAGACAGAATCTCTTGCTGAACCTGGAGCTCCTTGATTTTCCCAGGCTGGCTACCCGGTGAGCGTCAGTGATCCACTGGTCTCTGCCATCAGGGCACCACCTGTGGGTGCTCGGGATCTGGATCTGAAGCTTGCTGGGCAGATCTTGCATCAACTGAGTTAGCTACAGATCCAACCTTTACAGGGAAGGCTGATCAGAGCTGCAATCAGTAGGAGTAATGTCTATTGCTTTTCTCAAAAAATTGCCACCAACTGTTTATGAGACCAAACAGTATGTGACAGAGGTTGACAGACTTTATTCTAAAAGGCAAAGTAGTAAGTAAGTTAGGCTTACTAGCCATTTGGTCTCTATAGCAACTGTTAAACTCTCACATATTGTGAAAGCAGCTGTTGATAGTACAAATAAGCTGTGTGCCAATAAAACTTTATTTGTGGGGCCAGGGATGTAGCTCAGATGGTATAGTGCTTGCCTAGCAGCATTCAATCCCAGTGTGACAAGAACTGGGTGTGGTGGTACATGCCTACAATTCCAGCAGTTAGGGTAAGGGTTGCCAGTAAATCAGGAGTTCAGAGTCATCCTTGTCTATATAGAGAGTTCGAGGCCAGCCATAAGACCCTGTCTCAAAATCACAAAGCAAAAACCAAATTTAAAAACCTCACAATTATGAACATTGAAATTTGGATTTCATGTGACTTCCACAGGGCACAGAATGGCATTGTCATTTATACTTTTCAACAATTTAAAGCTGTAAAAGCCACTCCCATGAAGTGGTATAGTAGATTTGTCCGTGGGCTGTTGGCTACTCGCCCCTGGTACCAAGAAAACCACAGTGACTAAAGACTCAGACAGACTGGGGTTAAAAATCTGGTCTTATTTACTTTCTTTTTGTTGTTGTTTTTTCGAGACAGGGTTTCTCTGTGTAGCCCTGGCTGTCCTGGAACTCACTCTGTAGACCAGGCTAGCCTTGAACTCAGAAATCTGCCTGCCTCTGCCTCCCAAGTGCCGGGGATTAAAGGCGTGCGCCACCGCCACCACCGCCGCCACCACCGCCACCGCTGCCGCCCTGGCGCCACCTGGCGGTCTTACTTACTTTTAGCGGGTTGGTTTTCGAGTGGAAGCAGATTTCTTTGTTAAGCTTCAGGTCCCTCACATGGAAACAGAGAATGGCACTATACAACCATGAGTGGTTGCTATGGAGATTAGAAAGAAGACCTGGGCCTGGGAAGGTGTCAGATGGTTCAGCGGCAGAAGCCTGAGGACCTGAGTTCAGGTCTGTACAGCCAGACACACGATCCACAGAGCTCTCTGGCCAGGCAGTCTAGCCAGTGGGTGATCTCTGGATTCAGGCAGAGATCTGGTCTCAAAAAATTGGGTGGAGCCGGGCGGTGGTGGCGCATGCCTGTAATCCTAGCATCCTGGGGAGACAGAGGCAGGCGGATTTCTGAGTTCGAGGCCAACCTGGTCTACAGAGTGAGTTCCAGGACAGCCAGGGCTATATAGAGAAACCCTGTCTCGAAAAAACCAAATCCAACCCCCCCCAAAAAAAAAACAAAAGAAAAGGAAAAGAAAAGAAAAGAAAAGAAAAGAAGGTGGAGAACTGTAGAGGAGTCCCCCTCTGGCCTTCACATGCTGTAGAGAAGTCACCTTCTGGCCTCCACATGCATCATTGTGCTAGAGCACACACATGCTGTTCACACGCACAGACTGAAAAGATAGCATAAGTAGCTTCCTGCACTCTACTCCTCCTTTAACAAGTGATAACAAAATGTATATGTATAGGTATGTGTGTATACATAGATACACATAGACACACACACATACCTATACATACATACACACACATACACACATATATACATTACTATCTCCATGACCTGTTTCCGTGTCACTCAGATTTGCAGCGGTGACACACCTTTGTCGGATGCTTTGAAGGCGACATAGGCCAGATTTTCTTCAGCTCAGTTACCAGAGTTTCCCTATCTGAACACTTCCGCCTGGAGTGTCTTGGTAATCTCCTCCAGGGCTCAGGTCTGCATCCCTTCCCACATGGACAGAGCAGCTAACACTCACAGCATGTTTTTCCCGAACCCACTTCCATTGCTCCAGAGAGAAGCTCGTCAGGTCCAAGTTGCAGTTTATACCTCGGTGTTGTGCGGCCCTCCTGGTTGGAGGTGGTAGGATGAGGAAGATTCTTTGGTTTTGTTCTGGGGCAGAGTAAGAGATGGTCGTGAGCGTGCTGCCTGGTTGATTAGATCCTGTACTCAAGCACTGAGAGAAACACTCCAGAGTCAGCTCCCACCTCAGAGCCTATAGGCACAAGCTTTTCTCCAGCCCCCAAATTTCTGAAAATGAAAATAGCTTCCTCGGTGGGCCGTGGTGGTACACGCCTGTAATCCCAGCACTCTGGGAGACAGAGGCAGGCGGATTTCTGAGTTCGAGGCCAGCCTGGTCTACAGAGTGAGTTCCAGGACAGCCAGGGCTGTACAGAGAAACCCTGTCTCAAAAAAGCCAAATCCAAAAACCTAAAAAACAAACAAAAAAACAAAAAAAAGGAAGAAAGAAAGAAAGAAAGAAAGAAAGAAAGAAAGAAAGAAAGAAAGAAAGAAAGAAAATAGCTTCCCAAGAGAGATTCAGCCTCAAAATGCTCACTCAGAGCTCAGTCAGAGAAGGAAGCATGATGTGTAAATATAATGGAGTATCATCCAGTCATCACAAAGGACAAAATCATGCTTTCACAGAAAAATCGATGGGGCCAGGGATCGTCACGTTAAGAAAAATAAGCTAAGTCCAAAGCATTAAGGATGACACGTTTTCTCTCATATATGGACTGTGGTAGGGGGGAAACATGAAAATAGGAGGGGGAATATTAGAGAAAAGAAGACATCAGGGGACAATTGGCAATGTGGGGATGACAGGGGAGGATGTGAGAAAGCCCTCTGCGTGTGCACAGAAGTGTTGACGTGAAGCCTATTATTTTACACAGTCGCTCTGTGTCAGCACTACTTATTCTGGAGCCGTAGATCTCAGAAAAAACCCTGCCTCCAGTAAACTAAGTGAGCATCACTGGAGGAAATATGCTCAAGACTGACCCCTGACCTCTGCACGCAGGTGTACGTGTGTACACACCTGACCTCTGCACGCAGACGTACGTGTGTATACACCTGACCTCTGCACTCAGGCATATGTGAGTACACACCTGACCTCTGCACACAGACATATGTGTGTATACACCTGACCTCTGCACGCAGGCGTACGTGTGTACACACCTGACCTCTACACGCAGGTATACATGTGTACACACCTGACCTCTGCACTCAGGCACATGTGAGTATACACTTGACCTCTGCACACAGACATACGTGTGTACACACCTAACCTCTGCACTCAGGCATATGTGTGTATAGACCTGATCTCTGCACACAGGCGTACATGTGTATATATCCTCACACTAAAGGTAAACATTTTCATGGTGGAATGCTTTTAGAAAAATCAAAAGTAACACCAGACACGAGGGAGGATAATGGGGGAGAATGTTATTAATACACCACACTGTGATGAGGCCGGGGGAGAATGTTATTAATTCATTACATTGTGATGAGGCTAGGCCCACTCTAAGTGGTTTTCCATACTGACCCTTAGCATAGAAAACTTTGTTTTACAGCCGATTTTGAGTTTATTTTGAGGTTAAAAATGACCTCAGCCTGGAGATGGGGCAGGGCAGAAATAGTCTGACATCACTCATACGCACCTGGTACAGACTGATAAATGGATTAATCCACCTAACACAAGGATGGCATAGCGTGCACACCTCTTATCAGACACTTGGCTGACTAGCACGGACGCCCTGACGGTCCTTGGATGGCTTTGGTCCTCTGCTGCTGATGTGGCCTACTTGACCGGTCACTTGTCCATCCACTTGTTTGCCAGTCAGGCGTGGCGCACTGTTTCCTGCTTGGTTGGGCCCTTTTGCCTCACAGCTTCTCTCTCTAACCGGGACTCCAGCAGCTTCCGAAGCTCCTCCCTCCTGGAGCCGCCTGCGTCATCAGCAGCTTCCGAAGCTCCTCCCTCCTGGAGCTGCCTGCGTCATCATCGTCTTATCAGCTTAGGCTCCGCCCACCTCTGAAGCCTTTTCAGCTCTATACAGCCTTCTTCACTTGCACTCATACTGTAAGCCACTTATTTGCACGTAGATAGATTTGCTGTGTGCTGTGTGATGTGAGAGTTAAGATTAATAATCAGTGGAGACCAGTCTGGTCTACATAGTAAGTACCAGGACACCTAGGACTGCATGGGAAGACCCTGTCTTATATAGAAGACAAAACAAAATGTTGGTAATTAAGATTGGTATAAAAGACTCAGCATTTGCCTCAGCCAGGCTACCAAGATCTGCAGGTTATATGGCAAATTGCTGTCATTGACACTGCGGAATCCTGTAAATTTATCTTTACTCAGTACATCTTGACTTTTTTTTTATTATTTGTCTCTGTTTCTGGCATTTGCACGCTCATGACAATTATGTGTATGGAATTATGAAGGAATGAATTTTGAAACAGGTATATTTAGTAAGATAGCATTACATATTACAAAACCCCAAAAGCATTGCTGGGAAATCCATGAAGAAGAAAATGCCGGAAGTTGTAGGTAGATGCAGGATCAGTGCTGGTCCACTCGACATTATCCTAAGGCCAGCAGTGTAGACCTAGTAGATCCTAAGTAGACTCTTTCTTGGTATTTCTCCCTCGGGGGATTGCCAGGAGTTACCAGAGCAATTGGAATGAGGCTGGGAAGCTGGCCTGGCCCCTAGCAATGTTCCCCTGTCTTTAGCTCTTAACCCTCTTTCCTCCTCTTCCTCGTCTTCTTCAGCCTCCCTTCCTCTTCCCTTCCTCCTCTCCCTCCTCCTTCCTTCTCCTATTCTTCCTCCTCTTCCCTCCTTTTCCTTCACTCCAGCTCCTCTGTTCTACCCTTTCCTCTGTTAGACCTCCATGTCTGCCCTGAGACAGGATCTCACGCAGCCCAGGCTGACTTCAAACTTGCTGTGTAACTAAGGATAACCTATGCTTCTCCTAACTCGACAGCCCCAGGGTTCAGATTATAGGCATGAACCAGCACACTCAATGAGTTGCTAAGGATTGAGCCCAGGACTTGGGGGATCTTACCAACTGCACTACGTCCCTGACCTCCCATTTCTCTCAGCTTTGAGCTGCCAGTTCAAAGTCTGAAATATTCAGACTCTGTAATAAAAATGATCAAAGAGTTATTTGACTTACAGTAACGGTGGTTTTCCAAAAATCAATACCAACTCTGAAATGTCTTCCGTTGTTTGTGGGTTATCTTCTGCTGGCCTGAAGCCCACACGAGACCTTTAGTAATTCCCATGGCTATCTTGGCAGTGGAAGTCTTCAATGTGGGAAACTGGTCTCTATGAAAGTTGATAAAGCATCCCACGGCCGAGGGATTCCCTCTAATCTATCAGTGGCAATCTTTAGTAAGTGCTGGCAACTGCAGTGGGCCTCGGACGCCTGATGGATGCCAGAGCATTCTTCACAGAGGATGTTTTAAAAGCAAACTTTTGAGGCAAGCACCGGAGATCTAGTGGGCCGTGCATGCGGCGCATCTGGCATTTATAATCAGAACAAAAGCTCCCTTCCTCTCTCTTAATCTTTATCCCAGATGCGAACATGGCTCAGTACCAAGAAAGTTTGCAGTTTTTCTTCCCAGAGAAAGCTAGCCCAGAAGCATAGAACGCCACTGGGAAGTGGCCGTGGGAATGTGGGTCACAGCTTTCAACCACCCCATTCCATGTCTAAGAACCGCTGGGGACACGAAGTCTCATGTCAACTTTAAAAAAGCAGTGATACGAGCCCTGATTAAACCCAACCCTGTAATTCTACAGCAGATGAGAATTTCTACTATTTCCCAGTGCTTAATGCTACATGTGGCATGTTTGTTGGCAAACTGCATGTGATCATAGTTCCTTAAGTATGGAATCTGAGCTCTAAAACAGTAAAGCAAACATGTCAAATGTTTACCCACTTGTTGTCCAAACACACACCAAGTTGTTCTGTGGTTGGTTTGAAGCTGTGATTTGGGGTTTTCTGTATTTATTTATTTTTCCTTTAACAATGCGAATATCCTGTACTGAGATCACAGGGTGAGAGTTGGGAGACTCGGATCTTCTTGGTGATGAGAGAGACTGAAGCTGCTTCTCCCAGGCTTGGAAAGCTGCCTGCAGGGAGTAGAGATGAACTTCCACAAGGATCGCAAAAGCATTTCTCCAAGGAAATAAAGGGAGGCTTTTTGTTTTCTCTTTCAGACAGATAAGGACTGTTCATGTTCTGGGACAAACCATGGTTAAAGACAGGATAGAAGGGCTTCTGGAATCATCTATAAGGCTCAGTAAAACACGCAGCAGGCTGAGAAGTGGCTCAGCTGGAAGAATGCATGCTTGGCGTGCGTCAGGCCCCGAGCCTGAGTCCCAGTACTGTATAAACTCAAAATGGTGGTCTTCATTTGCCATGCCAGAGCATGGGAGGTAGAAGCAGAAGGATCAGAAATCCAAGGCCAGACTGGGGCTTCTGAGACCCTATCTCAGAACGTAAGAGGGACAATGGCGTGACTCAGAGGATAAAGATACTGTCAAGATACTCTTAACCCGGGTTTGGTCTTCAGCATTCATGTGGTAGAAGAAGAGAACTGACTCCTGCAAGTTGTCCTCAGAGCTCCACTTGAGCACTGTTGCAAACTCACACACACACACACACACACACACACACACACGCACGCAAATGAAACCAAACAACTACTACGTCCTGCAGAAAAGTAAAAAACAGATCCGTTCTTACTCCTTAGTCAAAGTGGGGCTTACATATTTTCCCTCCCAAAAGCCTTGTACATTGAATGCACAGCCTTGAAAATGTTGCGGACGCCAGGCTGCACCCCCAACCCAGGCGCCTTGACCCATTAACAATGCCTGGGGCTTCCAGTTTCTCCGCCTTCTCCCCAACTCTTATCTCTTGGTTTTATTAGTTGCCAGTTTATGAGGTGTGAGGTAATATTCCCTGATGGCGATGGCTCTAAAGCGTGTTTTCCTGGTAAGGCTAGTGTCTTTTTACATGCCTGCTACTATTTATATGTCTGGATTAAACAAATACTTGTCCTAGCCTTTGTCCATTTAAAATAAGGTTATTAAAAACTTTACCATTGAGTTGTAGGATTTCCATATGTGTTTATTTTGCATATGAAATTCCTATCAGATGTACAATTTGAAACATCTTCACACATTGTTTCCTCTATAGAAAATAATTTAACACAATGTCAATTTATTTGCATTTTTTATTTTGTTTTGCCTTTTGTTTCTGGTATTTTGGGGGTAACATCCAAGAGATCATTGCCCAGGCCTGGGGCATCAAATTTCTTCCTGTTTTCTTCTGAGAGTTTTAGCCATCTTGAAGTGGTTTTTCAATATTGTACAAGAAGAAGGTCTAGTTTTATTCTTTTACATGTGGTTATTCAATATTTCCAACAGCATTTGTTAGAAACTATCTTTTTCTCTACTTAGTGCTGTTGGACAAAGATCAGTTGATTATATGTGTGGATCTACTTCTGTGTTCCAATGTGTTGTTCAGTGTGTCTTTCTCCACGTCCCTTCCACACTGTTTTAATTACTGTAGCTTTGTATGTAAAACTTTTAAAAGCAGAGAACATCAGGTCTCCAGGTTTGTTCTTCTCTGTCGGGATGGATTTGAGATGGGCTAAGATGCAGCTCCTTCACAGAGGGCTTGCCTGGCATGCCTAAGGCTGTGGGTTCCATCCCTAATGTCACAGGGAAAACAATCACGGACCAGGTTTCGCTGGGTGTGGCCACTGGACGTGAATGTCCTCCACAGACTCAGAAGTTTGGTCCCTGGCTGGTGGCACTGTTGGGGAGGTTAGGGAGGTGTGGCCTTGCTGGAGGAAGTAAGGCCCACTGTCACTGGAGACCAGCTTTGAGGTCTCAGAGCCACTCGCATTTCCAGCATGGTCCCTCTGCTTTCTGTTTGTAGTTCAAGGTGTGAGCCCACAGCTTCTGCCCCAGCCACCATGCCTGCTGCCTGCTGCCATGCTTGCCCGCTATGGTAGACTCTCGTCCCTCTGGAACTGTCTTAGTTAGGGTTGTACTGCTGTGAACAGACACCATGACCAGGGCAGCTCTTATAAAAGACAACATTTCATTGGGGCTGGCTTACAGGTTCAGAGGGTCAGTCCATTATCATCAAGGCAGGAGCATGGCAGCGTCCAGGCAGGCATGGTGCAGGAGGAGCTGAGGGTTCTACATCTTATTCCAAAGGCAAAGAGGAGAAGCCTGGCATTCTCAGGCAGCTAGGAGGAAGCGCTCAAAGCCCACCCCCACAATGACACACTTCCTCCAACAAGGCCACACCTCCTAATAGTGCCACTTCCTGGACCAAGCATATTCAAACCAGCACAGGAACCATATGCCAAATAAACCCTTTCTTTCTTAAGTTGCCTTGGTTGCCATGTTTTATCATAGTAGCAAAAAGGTATCTAATACCTTGAGTGTGGTACTGTATGCCCATAGAGTTTCACAGGGGCTCCACTGACTGTGTGTATTGCTTTGAGTCATATAGATATGTAAAAAATGACTAATATTAATATTCTTTAAATATTAATGAATGCTGGACATTAATACTAAGCAGTTATTTCTTGACTAGTTGGTTCCCAGATAATCACACAGAAACCTTTTTAATATTTCAAAGCTTAGTCCTTAGCTGGGCAGATTCATCTAAGTTAATCAGCCCACCTTGCCCATCCAGCCACGTGGCCTACAGTCACCTCTGTCTCCCCTCATGTCTCCTGGTGAAAGGACCTTCCTCTTTCTTCTTCCCAGAGTTCCTTTCTCCCTCCCAGGAAGTCCTGTCTTCTTCTCTCTTCTGCCCAATCACAGGCTTTAGCCTTTTATTGACCAATTAAACTTGTGGAGCAAGGTTTGTATAACACAAGTTTGTGTACATGAGAATTTGCTCATCCTGGGGCAACCAGATCTTGGGGTACAGAATTTAGCATTTAAATACGTAGCAGCACCAGACCAACCCCAACATAGGTATCTGCACACTAAATCTTCCAACTCCCGCCCATGGCTTTTTAAAAAAGATTTTTTTTTTTTGGTCTTTAATTTGCCAATTACAGGCTCTGATGTAAGGACCCACAACAGAGATCCGCAGACCATGCATTTTTCTGGGTCAGGAGTGAATCGTCCATCTTGACACTGATGTTCACTGGAAACCCTGTTCCCATCAAGAGCCCCAGTTTCTTTTCTGAAGGGTGAAGGTATTATCTGTGTGGAAGATAATTAACTATGGAGACACCATGTATGCACTGACTTGCCTAGCTTGTAGGAGCGACTCAGTGAGTTCCATCCTGTGGCTCAGGACTGCAAGATCTCTCCAGTGTTTCTTCTGCCGACATGACTGGTTTCCACTTGTATCTGCTCATCAGAACTCTGGTGACATTGAAGGGGGCTGTGCAGTGCTGGAGTTCTTTCTCTCTGCTCTCTCTCTCTCTCTCTCTCTCTCTCTCTCTCTCTCTCTCTCGGATCACATTGACAATCTGGATTTTAGTTTCTTTTTCTCATTCTGATAACATTAGGGATCCAACCCAGGTCCCTGCTTACATTGGATCAACAGTCTCTCCTCTCTACATCCCAAGCCCCAAGAATTCTGTTGGTTTATACCTCTTGGGAATCATTCACCTTGACTGACTGACACTTAGGATCTGGAAACTTCATTTGCACAGTTACTTGAATAAATTTTTACAAGATGTCTGGTAGTAAAAATTAGATTTGTTTTTGTTTGTTTCTCTTATTTTGAAACAGTCTCATTATGTTACCCTGGCTGGCTTGCCTTACACTAGCAGATATTTATCTGTCTCTGCCTGCCAAGTGTTGGAACTGAAGGTATATGCCATGGCACTTGGCTTGAGATTTTAATTGTTAATTCTTGTTTGAGTCAGGCAGTGGTGGCGCATGCCTTTAATCCCAGAGTTTGGGAGGCAGAGAGAGGCAGATTTCTGAGTTTGAGGCCAGCCTGGTCTATAGAGTGAGTTCCAGGATAGCCAGGACTACACAGAAAAACCCTGTCTCGAAACCCCCCCCCCCCAAAAAAAAAATCTCGTTTGGATTTTAAATTATTTGATTTTGTGTGTTTTTTGTGCACAGCTCTGAGTTACTTAAAAACATTTTTTATACAACTACTTATTAAATATTGAGTATATGTTCTTACTCCCCAGATCCCCCTTCCTTTCCTCTCCTGTTCGTTCCTTTGTCATTTTCAGCTTCCTCCTTCTTCTCTGTACACACCTGCTTCTGTGCATTTATGTAAAGCCCAGAACAACACATGAGAGACCACGTCATTTGTCTCCCGGAGACTGGATTAACTGGCCTGCTATTATGCCTGTCTCCAGTTGCTCGATTTTTCTGTAAATGATGTAACACTTGGTTCTTCACAACTCCCATGTTGTGCATCTCCCAATTTTTCCTCTACCAATTCCCTTGGCGCATGGGCTGATTCCATAATTTAGCTATGCTCAGGCCAATTCCATAATTTAGCTATGCTCCACGGCGCTGCACAGAGTTTCACTTGTACAATTATCTCTGTGCCCTGTCACCCTGCAGTCGTAAGAACCCAGCGGGCACAGAGCTGTGACGTATAGTAGAACTATTTTTAGTTTTTTGAAGAACCTCCGTCCTGCTTTCCATCCTTGCCAGAGAGTAATCCACATCCGCAAGGCAGTGTGTGAGAATGCCCCTGTTCACACCCTTGCTATGGTTTGTTGAGGTTTGTTTTCCTTAAAGCTGCCATGCTGACTCAGGTAATACCAACAGGTGTTGGAACTGATTGTGTGAGAGGCGCCGGGCCACGTGGCAGGACATGGACTAGAAGAGTTGGGTTATTGAAGTTATAGGAGCTAGCTGAGAGGTAGCCAGCTAAGGCCTAAGCTTGATAATGATACTAAGTGGGCTGGAGCGATGGCTCAGCATTTAAGAGTACTGGCTGCTCTTCCAGAGGTCCTGAGTTCAATTCCCAGCAACCGCATGGTGGCTCACAACCATCTGCAATGGGATCTGATGCCCTCTTCTGGTGTTTCTGAAGACAACTACAGTGTACTCATAAATAAAACAAATAAATCTTTAAAAAATATGATAATAATACTAAGTCTCTGTTATGTGGAAGCTTCTGGGTCCAGACAGTCCATGATTAGACATTTGTATCATTTCTTGAGGTCTGTTCACTTTCAAAGCTCATTGATTGATTGGTTATTTTGTTTCTTGTTTAGTCTTTTAAGCTCTTGGTATATGCTAGATATCAACCTCTGTTGAGTCTATCAGGCAGAAGGCTGACGTGTGGGCCAGCCCTTCATTCAGCTATGAGCCTCCTTTGCCAAGGTCCCATTTGTCAGCTGGACTTTCTCCCTAGACAGCAGACCCCTGTAGAGAGGCAAAGGTCTGTGTCTTGAAGCGTTCTTTCTGCTTTTCCACAAGAACTTTGGGATCTTACCTGAATGCCATTGATCTATTTGGTGGTGATTCTTGGGCGGGGTGAGATATAGAGTGCTGTTTTATTCTTCGCCACGAATCTGTTTCCCTTCATGGTGTGTGGAATAGAGTGTCTTGTCAGTATGTATTTCTGGAGTTAGATTCCCTCTTCTCTCTTCTCTCTTCTCTCTTCTCTCTTCTCTCTTCTCTCTTCTCTCTTCTCTCTTCTCTCTCTTCTCCTCTCCTCTCTTCTCCTCGCCTCCCCTGCCCTCCCCTCCTCCTTCCCTCCCTCCCTCCCTCCCTTTCTCTCTCTCTCTCTCTCTCTCTCTCTCTCTCTCTCTCTCTCTCTCTCTCTCTCTCTCTCTCCCTCTCTCCCCCCTTTTAAAGACAGAGTCTGACTACATGGAACTGGCTGAGTTGGAATTCCTTATGTAGATGTGGTGGCTGGCCTCAAACTCAGGAAGATCTGCCAGCCTCTGCTTTCTCGAGTACTAGGATTAAAGGTGCGTGCCCACCCCACACCCTCCCGTGCCCAGTGATTTCTGGAATTTGTGTAAAATTTATGTGTCTGTCTGTACCTGCATAGATTTGTGTGTGCACCTTGAACTCAGGTACAGAGATGCCTCCGGCAGTATTGCTTCTAATCAAGATTGGGTGGGCCATTTATGGCCGTTTGTGTTCCCTTATGAATTTTAAGATATTTTTTCTATTTGTTTGAAGAATGTCACTAGCATTTTGGTGGCAGTGGCTTTGGAGCTGTAGATTACCTATGGCAGGATGTTTTTGCAATATCGACACTTCCAATCCACAAGCACGGATATTTCCTCTCATTTAGTGCTGTTTCCAACTTCTTCAGTGTTTTAACATTTTTTTATCATGGAGATCTGTTGCTGGCTTGGTCAAGTTTGTTTTAGGTACTTTGTTCTGCTGATGTATATTCTGAGGCAGCTGTTGGTAGGATTGTTTCTCTGATTTCATTCTCATCACACACTGATTTTTTTTTGAATGTTAACTTTGCATCCTTCCACTTTTGTGAAAGTTTCTGGTAGGGTCCTGGGAGTCTTATATGAACAGAAGCATGTCATGTTATAAGGAGTGTATTTCTTTCTGTTTACATCAGTTTTATTTCCTTCTCCGGTCTTACTGATCTTGCTAAGGTTTCAAGTATTTTTGTTGAATGCAAGAGATGAGAGTAGACACCCTTGTTTTGTGAAAATGTTTTGAGTTTTTCCACATTCTGTATCATGTTGCCTGTGGCTTTCTAATATATGGCCTTCATTATGTGGATGTGGGCGCCTTTTATCCCTAATCTCTTCAAGCATCTTATCATGGAGACATGTTTTATTCTTGTCAAAAGCCTTTCTTCATCTATTGAGATGACCATGTGATTTTTTTAACACATTTATGTGAAAAAATACATTTATTGATTTATGTATGTTGAATCATACCTGCATCTCAGATAAAAAGACAACTTGATTGTGGTGATCTTTTTGAAGAGTTCTTGAATTCTATTTGCAAGTATTGTTTTTTGAGAATTAAAAAAAATCATGTTTATTTCTTGTATGTGGATGTTTGGCCTGCATACATGTCTTTGCAGTGCCTGCGGCATCCAGAATACGGCATCAGATGCCCTTGAGAACTGGAGTTACAGGTGGTTGTGAGCCGCCCATCTGGGTTCTGGGAATGCAACCCCGATCCTCTAGAAAAGCAGCCAATGCTCTTAGCTGCTAAACAATTTCTCTGGCCCTTTGATGGGGGAATTTTTGGATTTGTGTTTAGCAGTTTGGTAGTATTCAGTGGTGTCTAGTGCCTTGCTTTACTTCTCCATTCTTTGGAATGATTTGAGAAGATGTGATAGTACTTCTCTTTTACAGTCTGGTAGAATTCCGGAATGATTCCTGTGACTCTGTCTGGGCCAGGGTTGGTTTTAGTTGGGAGAGTAGTAGTAGTAATAATAATAATAATAATAACAATAATAATAATAATAGTATTACTACTAGTGCTACAACTACTTTTACTTCAATCTCGTTATAGATCTACTTAAATATTTAAATTATGTATCTTAGTTTAATTTTGGTAAGTCAAATACATGTAAAAGTTCATCCATTTAGTTCAGGCTGGCCTTGGTACTAGGTGAGGTGATAGCTAGGAGAGGCTGGCCTTGAACTCCTAATCCTCCTGCTTTCCCCTCCCAAGTGCAGGGCTGGGATTATAGACATCTCAGCATGCCTGGTTTGGGGCAGTGCTGAGGATCACACTGTGTTTCTTGCATACGAGGCAGACACCGTATGGACTCAGTTCTGTCCCCAGCCTAGGAATTATCACAAAAGCAAATTAAATCAATAATTTGCTTTTGACAAACAAACAATAAAAAAGGTGGAATGTGTTTGTTACCCACTATACCGTAAGCGCACCTTGCTTTAGTTTTCAAAAGTCAGAAACCAGGGAAGGGATCCGAGAGGATTGTTCCTCAAGCAGAATAGAGTAAAACAGGAAAGCGGTCGGGGAGGCAGCTGACACAGGATAAGGCTGGCAGGAAAAAGCAGGAGAAAATGCCTGGAACATTTGTTACTGTGGACCAGGGGCTCTTCCTCCGTCTGTCTAGCTCTGGTCCCAGAGACAGGGGCAGAGAAGTTACTTGAAGAGGAAATCTAGAAAGACATCTCAGCTTGCCTGGGTCACAGAAAGGAGGCGGGGAAGGGAGCTAAGCACTCTGGG